>NC_136538.1:19771267-19871267 GCF_910591455.1 Pholis gunnellus
TTCTGTTCAGGCCTCTGTACAGTCGCAGTGTTATTAGAATCAGGTTCACATATAAGGAATTTGCTTTGCATAACAATCAACATGGCAAGAAAAAATAAAAGCAAGAGCAAATATAGAAAAATCAAAATGTTCAATAATAGTAAAGATATAGCTGTTGTAGAAATCTTTACGTGTCCCCTGACAGGAAGCTCCTCACTCCACCCACCGTTCCGTGTGACCAGAATGCCCTTGTCGGCATGGCAAATACCACCCTGGATGACCTGCAGCAGATCATGCCGGTATGTGTCTCAGGTTGACATGACAGCGTTCAAAGATGTGTTTTGAAAGTGTGATGAGATATGACCTGAAATGTAAGACTAAGGTTTAATTGGAGGGTACATTTGCTATGAATCAGCATCGGTGCTCTATTTGTTTGTTTGCTTGTTGATGCATATTTTATTTGGGCAGTAAAAACCCCAAAACTTTACCTGCTAATTGTTTTATGATCTACTTCTTGCGGTTCTCTGTGCGGTCACTAGAGGGAGCCATAGTTCAACTTTTCATCCCTCTGTGTTCACTCTCACCTCAGCTAAACCCTTAATGATGGTCTTTACAAAGTCTAAATTTCACTTCACATGTTGCTGTCAGGATGAAGTCAAGTCTCCCACCACATAGTATATTCAGTTTTATTAACTTTGAATCAACCTTGACAGTACTTTTTCAATTTCGATTTTTTTCAGAGTTATATGAGATTATTAATTTGTCTCTAATTAGAGTGCTTACCTTCAGCTATGCAATCTCATATTTTATTTCTTTTTTATTTTTATTATTTCACGGTGTTCTCTGTGGGTGAATTAGCTCCAAATATTGAGTTAAACACCCTATAGTTTTTTTTCCCTCCACAGAGTATTTGTTTCAGTAAAGTTCACATTTAACAATATATAGATGTAACAAAGAGTTCGGAAGTTTAGTTTGAATTGTTGAGTGTTTCCAGCTGTGAAGCGTATTCAACCACGACAGCTCACTTCGCTCTGTTCCTCTCTCCGCATACATTTTCAATCCCACTCATGTCTGCCAATGTATACATCCCAGCAGTACGCACTGTACTCACATCATGTACAGACACAGGCAGAGTGCTTTGCGTTTTTATTCACCTGGGAGACTTGCTGTTCAAAAGTTGGAGGCCGAAAAGTAAAGTTAATTGTTACAGCGCCACCATCTGGTCAAATTGTAGCACAATGGATGCTGAGTGTCCTTAGGTCACGATACCTGTGTGAAGTCGATCAGTTGAATGCTTCTCGAGAGATGCAAAGAACATATCCACATAAAGGCAAGCCAAGTTTAATTAAAGACAGTTGGCGGATATGTAGTTTGAAGAAAACCTTTTGCCGAACAAAAACTTGTTTTGATGCTGCAATATGTAACAATTTGAGTATTTTCTGAAAACCATGCTCTTTATGCACTTGCTAACAAAGACTCAGGTGCGTTTGCGTGAGGCTCCGACAGCTCTAGTCTGCAATTTAGTGAAAATAGCTTTCTTTTACTTTTTGTCCTCACTTTGTAACAGAGGCTCACTGTGTGACAGATGGAACACTTCTCCTGTATTATGCGACAGCAAGGGAGAGATCCTAAACTTTGTTTTGACACTCGCTCAAAGTTACTCGATCCTCAAGCTGTTTCACATCCAAAACCTCTCCCACTGTGAAGGTCGACAACGCCATACACACACACACGCGTACACACGTACACACACACACACACACACACACACAGGATATGAAACATGAGGCCTGCAGTTGGGGGTCAGCGTGACCCAAGACAAGCATAGTACTAGAACAGTATTCATTAGATACCTTACATCATTCTGTACAACCAAGTGGAGCTTGGCTTCCTTGCTTAAGTGTGTCCTGATATTCACTAACTGAAATAGTGACAGAATTATGTGTTACATATGAGCCCAGACCTCAGCCAATGAGCATTTCAGACAGCTTGTTCTTAGTCTGGTGTTCTGTCAGAAGAGCATGTGTTTGAAAAGCTGTTTCATACCTAACATGAAGTGGATTTTGAGAAGCTTGATCAAAACCAAAATCTTTCCATCTCTTCATTGGTCTGAAAGCTGTTTTCCTCATTAGATACGTCTCTTGTAAAGAGACAAAGTCTATACACTGAAAACATGAGGTGCTCTTGGATGTCTGAGAGCTGACACTTATTCTCATGTGCTTAGGTGTTAACCTCTGCTAACCTGTTAATCCCATCACTTTTTCATGTTGTTCCAAGAGATTTTTCCTGATCCTGAACTGTTTTTTTTCCTTTGTAGGAGCTGGCTCATGGTTTGGGAGAGCTGCTGAGCTACGAGGGAAATGTAGAGGAGGACTTCTACCTCATGTTCCAGGTATCAAGATACATTTAAAGCTTGGGTAGGAGGTTCATGGTGAACGGGCCATTTGAATTTGGCAATAGCAAAAGAAAGAGTTTGTCTGTCCCATGTAATTTTACTTGATTTTAATGCATAAAAGCATAAAAATGGTCACAAAATGTCACTTATATGAGGGAAACCAAGAAGAAATGAAATAATCTTAATCTTTGTTTTCACCTCATCAAGGTTTCAGTTTCGCATCACCAGTATGCTCGATAAACTGTTTCACTAATCATTTCTAATTTGCCAGTTTTTTTGTTTTGTTTTATAACCACTGTTGTTACTGATGTGAGAAAAGTCGGAGTATATCTTCAAGTCATATCTAAAGTATATCTAAAAGTCAGGTCGCACACACACACCACAGATGTCACAATTACAGTGTCTCGGCACGTCTGACGGTGCTGACAGACTGCTGTGACTGCTGTCACTACTGCGTGATATTAATAAAGTTAATTCTAGACCAGAAGGTAATCTGGATCAGTCTCACTTACATCATTCAGCAGATTTAGTTCATCATAAAAATGTAGGTTTTCGGTAAGCACGACCTGCAAATATTATACTTATTCTTACAAAAAAATGGATAGGATAAATTGACCAGGATTCGGGCGAGGCATCAAAATTTGTACTTTTAGGATCTCTAAACGATATTCCGAGCATTATTATAGCAGCAAACAACTATTGTCCATGTACAGATATGGTGGAGAAATGTCTACCTCAGCAGAGAAAGTAGTCACTCTCACTCTGTGTGTATTGTAATCCAAGCATCTCCTTTCTTTTCTGTAATAGCCTGGCTGGGGGTGCGTGCCTTTTAGTGCATGTTAGTGCATGTGAACGTACCCGAGCGTTCACCGTCCCGAGCAATGCCATCTTTGTGGAAGTGTAGCGCCCACTCTCCGATTCCCTCTCACGTGAACACTGTCAGCGCTGTCACCGCTGATGCTGTTGTTTGCACTGTTTGCTGCGAGCCAAAATGGAAACATAGCATTGTTTAGGTTTTTATTGAACGATAATAAATGAAGACCTTCGGATTATGATTATGACGATAAAATGAGTTACATCTGTACAAACCATCTTTACTCTTTCACCTAAACTCAACCTCAAACTCAAATCTTAATGTAAACAAGCGCTGCAGACTCAATTGACTGCAAAAAGTGCCCCAAACATGTTCAACTTCCTGGTTAGATATGTGTACTGATTATCAGCTACAGACCAGTACAGGAATGCTGACCAACTGCTCACTTTAACCGCTTGAAACTAAATACACAATGATTATCTGTGCGTTCTATTGTCACCTGAAAATAAGAGTCATTGTGTTTTTGTGAGCTTAGAAAGAGCTGTTTCTATAGACATAGGGCGCGGCTCCTCTTCACGGAGTCCGACATGCTGCACCGCCGCCATGTTTCTACAGTAGCCCAGAACGGACAAACCGAACGCTGGCTCTAGATCGGGACATTCGTGTCATTGCGTACGCCTCCGTAGTTCTACGACATGCTTGGCCCACAAGAGAAGTTTCAGTTGGTTGCAACCTCAATTGGTTGCAACCTCACTGCTAAATCCTACACACTGGACCTTTTAAAAGTTCCTCATACCAGGTTTTACATTACATGACATCAGCATGTTTTAATGACGCAGGCTTGTCCGACCAGGCTGCTCTCTGCCTCGGAGCGTAGCAACCAGATATAATGGAACACTTTATGGTGCAGCCGGGGTTATACGTACATGAAGCTGGAACATATATGAGAAGAAACATTATGTTAAAGCTTGAATGGAGGTGTTATGTTTACCCACCGTGTGAGCTGACTGTGAGCTATATGCTAGTCACAGTCATGCCACTGTGGAACAGATAAACCCACCGACCTGCAGTAAATTGGATCACTCTGTCATTTCTCTCACTCACTGTCTCCTTACGGTTTTTGTATGTTTGTTCATCAATGTGTGTCTCTTTTACTATATATATATATACACACCCCTCTATTTTTTGCACACATATTAGTTTGTACTGCTGTACTTGCAAGAGCCCTCACTTAGACAATGTATTCCCTTTAGCTGCTCACCTTAACCTAATTATAACCCTTAACCCAGACTTTATTTACTGTATATAGCACATTGACACACATTTGTGGAAATCAAGTTATATGCAAGTTATATTTGTATAGCCCAATGTCACACATTTTCTTCAAGGGGCTTTACAATCCGTACAGTACACAGAAAAGTCTGCCCATAGATCCTCGCTGTTAAACCTATAACATGGAGAAAAAATGAGAAACCTCAGTAAGAGCAACAGTGGAGAGATCCCTCTCGCTGGACGGACAGACGTGAAATCAAGATGAAAAAATGATAGATAGAAACCTACAATCAGTTTTAAATAGCCCATTTAATGCTCAAACACATCATAACTTGTTTGTTTAATCCTACATTAATAATTCTGCAAAAACCAGGCATCAACCTCCGGCTCTGAAAAACTGAAGTGCCTTAGTTCCTTAAACTTCCATTCTCTCTAATGGCCAGCAGGGGGCCGACTCCTCTGGCTGTAAAAAGAAGTCTGATTGTATGGAAGTCTATGAGAAAATGACCTTACTTTGCACTTGATTTACTACCTCAGTAAACATTGTAAACACGAGTTTAAGGTCTCAATCGCTAATCTTCAATACAGCATGATGTTGATTTAGTAAATTATGATCCCATTTAGAGTAAGATAGATTATAAAGCAGGGTATGCTTTGGGGCGTGGCTACCTTGTGATTGACAGGTAGCTACCAGATGTATCCGGTCTGGGAGTTGTCTGTGTTTTCAATTTACGACTTTAACCCTTTCACAGTATGGTTTCAGTTCATTAAAGTTATTTTTAACATTTTAGTATGTCAGTGTTTGGTTGTAGTTAGCTTCATCCTCTCTTGTCATTTCTGGATCAGAACTCCATATTGCTCACGTGTATTAAGGCAAATATATATTACATCACATTGGACAAAAGCGCAATATAAATGCAGCTATTTGCCATTGTTATATCAATAAAATGATGAAAGTCTTCGATCAAGTTCCTAATCTCCTTTGTGACATACCTTTTGTGTGTGTTTTGCAGGTCTTCCAGGAGGAAATGGGCGTGGTTAAATCACACAACCTGAAGGCTGGAGGAGACAAAATCCCCGTCACCAAGCAGAACAGGAAGGGTGAGTCGTCACTGAAATTCTCAGCAATGAGCGTGTTTTTTGCTCATTGGCACACAGATCACCGGCTCCACAATGCAATAAAGAGCAGATGGTCCAAACAGACACAACATTCTACTGACAAACATGGTAATTGCTTAAATCTGAGACCAGCTGCACCTTTTTTTTTTCTTCAAGTTTAAAATATCAACACATCTCAATACAAATGACGGTCCTGAGACTATCTTCATAGCCTGTCTATTAAACTGTAATACAGTGGTCTCTCACCCATGAAGTACTCTTCTGTGGAAAATCACCCTGAAACTACAAAAGTGAGAGGCCAGAAAATATGATTTTGAAAAGCTTCATCCCCATTGGAAATGATTCCCCCACTTGTTCAGGACAGTGGCAGCCAGCCACTGTCTTCTTGATGCCACTTTGTCTGTACAGTGTGTCCAGTACAGTGTAATCTACAGCAACTGTTTTAAACCTCCTCATGTGCTGTTTGACTTCACAGAACGCAGAAACCTACCTCAGCTCAAAAGCTTCTTTGTTATTTTTAAGAGGACTGAGTCGAGCTGAGAACCTCAACTTTATTTTCTCTCATTAAACCTCATTTTCCAGGTCCAGCTCTGTGCCCAATGTCCCTCTGTGTGTTAAACCGAAGGGCCATGACTGGAGGGTGAAAGTGTAAAAGTTTGTAATGGAATATTGAAAATCACTGTGTTCGTTCTGACTCCACAGAGTATGTCCAGCTCTACATCGACTTCCTGCTAAATAAATCCATCTATAAACAGTTTGCTGCCTTCTACCACGGCTTCCACAGTGTGTGTGCCTCTGATGCGCTCATGGTGAGTTCACAGTGTGTGTGTGTGTGTGTGTGTGTGTGTGTGTGCTTGCTGAAGGTTAATGACACAGTAGAGACTTACTTGTTTGTTGAATAAATATCACACGCAAACTTTCCTTTCGTCAGTCCCTCCAGTGTCTCATTGCAGCCGAAATATGCTCGTCAGTGTATGTCAGTGGCATGCACTTGTTGACATTGCCTGACATTCAATATGAAAATGCAATGGCATCCATGTACAGTAGCAGTAAGCTCTCTTCGGGGCAGCATCACAAACAACACAGGTAACAAGTCATGGCAAAACTGGCTTTCCATATCCTTGGAGAGAGCAGCATGAGACGGGAACCGCCTGTGTTGGAAGAGTTTGATGGTTCAACTCCAAAACAAATGACACGAAACAGATCCTCATGGCCAATATCACTGCCGTATTGTTGGTTATGACAGAGTTATCAGTAGATGTTTATATACTTAGAAACAATAAATTGGTTATGCGTGACACCAAGCTGCAAGGTATTTTTTTGAGTCAAAACAGAAAGTGTATTTTCCAACTGTAAACTGTCACGCTCAATGCATCTTAAATGCATTATTGATTCTGAATGACCGGTATTGGCCTCAGAAATCTAGTATCGTTTGAGTTTAAGTGATGGTCACCGACTGAAGAGGATTTGATATTCACTCCTTTACTCCCTCACATAATGTATAGTGTGTCCGACTGTACCAACCCTCTAAAACAGTGATGTTGCATCAGTCATAAATATAAAACATGTGGTATATTAATCTGTAGGTCTGATTGTTTTATCAATATGAACATACTGTACGTCATTGCATCTTTTCTAGAAACAGGAGATATTGAAATAAACTAACTCTCTCTTTGTACTGAACTGAAATACATCTGCTGAATGAATTCAGTGGATTTCATCAGTCTGGTTTAGACAAAATAAACTGAATATAAATTTCCTGGAACATTTGGACCATGCCGGTAATGACACATATCTGTTCCTGTGTAGCAACAGTGAGAATTGTCATTTATTGAGACAGTTTTGTTTTCGTTGGAAGTTACAGCTCACACATTTGTGAATTTTAACTTTTGCATACATTTTCCTTCATCTCCTCCATCGTGGACAAAAACATTTGCCCAAAAATGGAGCTCAGGCAGTAAACTCAATTTGTCGTTAAAAGTTATCTCTCCCTGATAAAAAGCTGCTCATGTTGTTGTCTACTGAACTCTGGGGGCCCCGATGAGGGTCACAGATCCCAGAGGGACTCAAATGTAAACAGTATAAAAATCCACAACATGCATCCTGTCCGTATATATAATGTCACATTCTGCCATTCCTTGCTCACATCGAGTTTTCATGTGACTTGGCTTGTTTCTGTTTGTTTTTTGGTCTTTTTTTGGGATCTATAATCTCTTTAAAGACTATAAATAAGATTCATTGCAATCAGTGTGTTAAATACAGAGAGTCTCAGGAGGTCCTAGGACCCTGAAAGTCTCAACAGGTATATATATATATATATTTATTATATATATATTTGTCACTTACAATTGTCACTAACATGTATCTCAAGAGCTTACTATGTCCAGCAAGACTCATTATTAAAATTGCAAAACAATTATTTATAAATATGTATAAAGTAAAATGTTGTGTGCTGTGTGGATTTTGTTGCAGAGCATCGTTGTTGCAGCGTGGTTGTGTAGTTGGTTTGTTAGTTAGTGAGTGTGTGAGTGGCCTTATTGTTAACACTATTACGATGTATATATTCATTTATTATTTATTGCTTCCTTTGTTTTTATAAATTTGCTTTTTATTTTACTTGTTAGTAGTATCTTTAAAGAATACCTACATTATTTATATGCAAGTTAAATGTGAATTAATATAGATTAGTATTATTGGTAGTCGTGGTGAAATTGACTTTAACACAACAAAGACTGCTAAAAAAAGACCAGAGACATCTTTTGGGTCCTGGCCCACATAGTTTATAGTTGAAGGTCGAACAGTCAAGTTGGCGGTGATCTATGCACGACTGTGTGCACGTTGATTTTAACAGGTTTCTGTTGGGAGTCACACCTCTGATCTGCTCGGCAGCAGAGGGAACACAGTGAAATAAAGTCAGACTGAAGATAAGACGGAAAAATTAGCAGTTTGACGGCAGTCTATTAGCTGAGAGCCTGAATCTGGGTCAGAGAAGGGACAGCCTGATCTGAACTGCTGACTAAAACAGAGAGGACAAGTCTCTCTCTCAGCTGTGCAGATAATAACTAACCTGCTTTGACCTGCCTTCTCTTCCCCACAACGTTTGGAAAAACAACTTTCCTAAGTCCTGTTTGCAGTTTAATTTGAAGACATTGAAGCTCAAAATAAATAAATGTAAATATACACACATCACTCTTAACTTTAAGTAGCTACCTATTTATATATGCATGACATAATTAATGTTTGTGTGTGCGTGTGTGTGTGCACACCTCTGCTCTTTGGCTTACATTTTGTTTGTGTCTGGATGTCTCTTCAGTTTGCATTCGATCATTCAGTCACGTCCACACTGTCGGACAGGATACGATGAGGCATGCCTGTCGTTTATTTGTGGGTGTGGTTTGATGTAGGTGCGGTTGTTAATTTTAGGCTGTGTGGTTGACACACAGCTGTGGATTTTTTGGCTGTCAGATCTAATGATCTTGGTCAGGCAGCAACACCAAGCTCATACTGGGTGTTAGGTGCGTGTCTTCTGGTTTTTCCACAAAAGAATGCCTCATGGGTGAGAGACTATACGGGCCCTGAAGGTGGTCTCAGGTCCAGCTCATGTCCTTCACTATGAGTTTGAACTTCCAGAAGATACAAAGTTTTCCAATGTTAAATGAACCATCTTTGTACCAAGATGTGTTGGTATTTTAAATGTTAAAATGGTGAAAGGTGCAGCTGGTCTCAGATATTTCATCTCTCAGTTCTGTCAGAGCAACTACTGAACTTGTGAATATACTATATGTACCACTAAATCTAGCACTATATTACCATCAGTGTATTTTACATGTGTTATATGCTTTTAAAAACCTTTCCAATTTATACTGAGCTGATTCCTCCTGTGTGTAGATGTCCCCACCAAGTTAGACATTAGGTTGTAAATTGTGCGGTTAACAAAATCTATAATGCATTTTCACTTCTTTATGGTTGTAAATCAAAAACAAATGTCACTCCTGAAAACCCCCATGAAGATGACTATTTGACATATTTTCTGTTATCAGCTGCTCTGATGAGCAGAACTTCCTGTTGCTTCTGCTGATTTACTGGTTGTGTCGCTCTTGCATGATATTTTCTTACACCGATCGATTGTTGCTTTAGACTGCGGTCGTGTTTCAGAGGAAATTCTGCTCTATATAGTCTGATGTTGCGTCCGTCCAGCTGATTTCATAACATGCTTCCGCTTGGCTCCAGCCTGCTTCATACTACACTATGACACATGCACTTATTTTATGTTGCATTGTCTTTGTATGGAACTTTAAGTAGTTTTATGTAATGTTATTTTCCGTACATGTTTCTGTTGTGTCATTTTACGTTATTATTCTTACATGAGATAATGACAACACTTACGAACACACGTTTGAAGATGTGTGTGGTCCCAGCAAGGGTGCAGGAATTAGGGGTTAGGATGTTGGGAAAGGGCCCCTCCACTTTACGCACCTGGCCCTATTCGGCGTCGCGGCTAGGCACAATATTTGTTATTGCAGTAGTTTACTTTATTTTCTTTAATGACATGTGAAAAGGCTTGTGGGATGTTTGCTGTTGTTGTACATTTTGAAAATCTCAATCTAAAAAAGTGTGGTCTAAGTTGAATTGTAAACCCAATCTGTATTCACACACATTCTGTCAGTAGGGTGTATTTATTATTTGTCTCTTGTTCTTGCAGTTGTTGCGGCCGGAGGAGGTGGAGATGTTGGTGTGCGGGAGTCCAGAGCTCGACATGAGCGCTCTGCAGAAAGCCGCTCAGTATGAAGGCTACAGCAAGACCGAGACCACCGTACGGTAAGAGGCCTGTACTTCCTATTTACTGACGGCAGCCAGCTCACTGCTCGTACAGTGAGTCAAACCACCTCACACTTCCTTTCAATAGACTCCAATACACACAACTACAAAACAAAAAATGATTGTGGCCCCTTTGATTTTTCTACTCAAGTGAAAGTTCAGTGATGATTGACTAATGTTTAGCCTTTGGTCTAAGCTGCAAATGTTTGCATGCAAGGCATTCATTTTGTAGCAGGAAATAGCTCTCTCTCTCGCTCTCTTTATTACAAACACACGCACACACATAGAGATGTGCTTTTGTTTCATGCAGTATGTGAGGAAGACGAGCCAACACTTGTCAGCCTCGGATAATGTTAATCAGCACGGTGCTGAAAGTTGACAACAAGCAGCTGCAGGCTTGTTACACAACTTCAATACTGTGTGTGTGTGTGTGTGTGTTTGTCTACCTGTCGCCTGTTTGTTTCTCATCCTATAATCTTTTTAACTATTTGCATGTAAACATCGTGGTTGTGGAAAGGTTTTCCTTGTTCACAGTACAATCTTCCATTTTACTGTTTACAGAAAGCACATTTGTTTGGAAATGAGAAACTCCAGCTCCAGGTCACACTGGAGGTCAAAAGGCCATGTGCCTGCAGCTCTCACCCACGTCACACTGAGGCCTCCTATCAGCTAATGCAATGCACATGTTTTGTGTTGCACCAGGTGTTTCTGGGATGTGGTGTTGGCCTTCCCTCTGGAGCTACAGAAGAAGCTCCTCCACTTCGCCACAGGAAGTGACCGCGTTCCCGTCGGAGGAATGGCCGACCTAAACTTCAAAATCTCCAAGATCGACGTTCCAACGGACTGGTATGGCTCCAGAAGTTTAGACCACAACTCAGTTTTGTCACTGACGACTTTGAATGTACATTCAAATAATCTGTTGACACAGTGGCCCTGAAAGATACTGGAAATGTATCTCTTACTGTCTTATACACTGAACACAACTGTTTTTGTCATAAATACTTTCACACAGAACATGAATATTACGCGGTTAAAAATCAGTCATTTTTTCCCTTAGCGAGGGCTATTTTTCCGAGCTTTCACACTGCCAATAAAGGCATCAACCAATCACGTTGTGTGGAAAGGACATATTCAGCACATACACTATAGTGTACCACAGCACAGAGGCTCGGTAGTCCGTCACAAGATGACCAACTTTATTACTCCTTTAAACCTTGACAGAGGCAGCGCAGTCCAGATCCACCCCCTCTGTTCTTACCTTTCACAATAAAAGCCCTAGACCTATACACTGCGTTCCTCGAAGCATTTTGATAAAAGAAAACTCAATTAAATAGCTTATATTTGCTTAGGCTATACAACAACAAACCTCAGACTGCCAGACGCTGCTCTGGGTTAATAGGAACCCGGTAGTTTGTTCTCTGCCTGCATTAATCTATTTAAAGCTTTTATTGAAAAAGGGTATTGTGATTTTCGCAAATTTGCATCGCTTCCAGTATGAATAGTTTTTATGTGAAATATTTACAGGCTAGTATTTGAGGTTTTTGTATTTGTTACGCCCCCTGTGTGTTAAAGGCCTTTACACATAACTGTTAATATCATAAACACAACATTTGGACAACGGAATGTGACAAAAAGTCATCACAAGCCTTCCAGGACTCAAATAACTTTCTGTCTCCTCCCTTTGATTTTACTATCTGAAATCAAACTGCTGTGTGATATCTGCAGATATCTGTGAGTTGCCTGTGTTGCCTCACAGATATCTGCAGATAGGTTTTGACATGTCAACTGTTCTCTCTCTTCTCTGTGGATTATACTGAACTGATTGCTATCACAAACTGCAGGAGCTAAAACCCACGTTGAACTTTAACAGCAAAGACCCTGAATCTGGGTCAGCGAAGGGGCGAGCGGCCCCATCGTAATTGTTTTACGCCCCCCCACACACACACACACAAACACACATGTTTACATAATGCATTCCCTAGTCCCTAAACCAGTGATTCTCAACTGGTGGGGGTCGCGGACTCGTTTTCAGTGGGTCGCTTCAGACCATTGCCTGAAAAAATTTAATTAAATCCTGTGCTTTTATTTTGAAGGTGATTTTTTATGCGGAGTTATTCACACTTCTTAACAGTATTTGGCGTTAATGCCTTGTAATGCTAATATCAGCAGAGGATAAACTGAAAACTATACCTCTGTCAAATGACACTATAAGTTGACGAATTGAAAACATGTCGGATGACATCAAACAACAGACCACAGCTCGAATTTAGGCAAGTGGTGATTTTGCATTACAAATGGACGAATCTACAGACAAAACAAACAAAGCAGTTTTACTCATTTATGTGAAACATGTGTGGGACGGGGACTTACAGGAACAATTTCTCTGCACAAGAGAGCTCCCTACACTACGACTGCAGAGGACATTTTCAGCTCAGGTTCAAACTGCCCCATCTTTTCATTAAATCAATTTGAGAAGTTGAAAATTGTCCTCGATTTGGGTCGCGGCTTGTCATTAAGGGGTGATGGTGGGTCCCGCAGCCAGACCAGTTGAGAACCACTGCCCTAAACCATCACAAACGTCTTACTTTGACCAGGCTTTCGTTTTTTTATTACTGACTTGTGGTTAAAATAACTTTGAGGTTTCAAGATACATCAAAGTTATGATTTGAATAACTCATTTCTCTCTCCCTCTGTGTTTCTCTCTGCAGGTTGCCGATCTCTCACACCTGTTTTAATCAGATCTGTTTGCCTCCTTATCGAACCAGGAAGGAGCTCAAGCACAAACTCACCATCGCCATCTCCAACGCTGAAGGCTTCGGCCTGGAGTGACCAGCCTGTACACACACACACATACACACACACACACAGACACACCTACACACACACACACACACAAACACACACAAACACAGGTAGATATTAGCGACGTTAGCTATCTATCACAACTACCATAACACACACATCATGTGGTTGTGGATTAGACTTTGGAGGAAACTGGATTGTCAACAAATGAGTTCTGGCGTCTAAAAATAATATTGACTGAAATAGTGTTTGTATTGTCAGTTTGTTGGACTCATCAATTTGCTAACGTGTGCTTTGTTAATTTGCATCAGAATCGGTGGGAACTTCTCTCTGCAACAGCTACAGAGAAACACTAGAAATCCTTTTATTTGCACATGGACTGTGTTGGCTCTAATTTAAGACAACCCTGATTGAAGACAATGATATTTTAGATTTTTAGACGTCAGTAATGTTATTTAAAAGAACATGTCAGCCTTCCAGAAACCTAACTGGTCAAGTCAAAGTTACAGTTTGATGAATTCATTTTTAAATATTTCTGGTACCATACATTTGAAAACATAATCATATGCTCTAGAAACCTTGTGTCAACAAAACAGTAAACTTCTCTTGAATTGTAATAGGATGCTGATTTGCTCAGGTAATTTTTGTTTTGGTATTCTCCCACCATTGGCATTTACTTTTGTGACACTCTGTTCAATGAGCCTCTATTTTATGGTCCAGAGTAAACTGAGAGAACATCTCCAATAAAACGGTTAAATTGATTTGAACAGAAAATCAGATTTCAAATGAAAAAAATACTCAAATGACATGGATTCAATGATTGTGAGGTAAAGAATTAAAAGGGAAGGAAGTATTTTTATGACACAGCAATGAGTAAAGAAAATGATTTTGGAGGTGACTCAAGATTTGCGATGTATGGTTTTAATATTTTCTGTGATGTGTTCATTGTGACTTCACTGCTTTGGTGACTTTTCAAATATATGAAAGCATAGCAAATATGTTTCATATCATTTAGCTTTGTTTGCAGCACACTGTCAGGATATAAAGCTTTGCTGGGAGACGAATGCTATTGTTTTTCATGAGGTATAGATTGTCTTTTGGAGTTTTGTTATTGTTGTTTTTTTTGACATTGCTGCCTGTTTAATTGAACAAAAGGCTGCAGCAGAAATGTTTTAATTTTGTTTTAAATGTTGTAATATTATGATGCAGTTGAACCAGAACTGTTGATTGAAGACTCTGCGTTTGTTTCGCTTCTCTTATGTTGTTCTGTTGTTTCGTGGCTGCAATCAGGCTGAGAGATGACCAGCAACCTGCGGCCAGAAGCTGGTAGATGTTGAGTATCGTACAGAGGATGAAGCAGGATGGAAAAAGAAGCCATCTTCTGTGTGTCCTGTTCTGTTATTAGCATGTACTGTAGGTGAATAGTCAGACTGGTTATTTGAGTATTGACATGTTTCAGTATTTGTGTCTAAGTACTTACTGGTTATTACAGCACACTATAATCACAGTCCTGCAAAGCAACTTCAGTTAAGCACCTATTTCTGGTCTTCAGTGCGTTTCTCGTTTACATTGCATTTAAAAAATAAGCTGATAGGAGAAAGCGGACTGTAACATGGTATTAAGGTCCTAAACAAGTTTAATGTGAAACAGCTTCAGTGGCTTACACAGCATTGGACGTCATCAAAAACTTTGATCGAATCTTTAAGTAAAGCACTGAGGATCTGCTTCTATTGGATAATTTGTGCTTGACAAAATGCATTGAAGATCCGATTAAATGGAGACTCTCTGCCACAAATGCAGCTTTCTTTAACTTGTTTGGCTTTCGTGCTCCTGGAGCGGAGCAGTGCTGGTTTTAGACACTCAGCGCTGTCCTACGTATGGTTGCCATGGCAAGATGTCTAAGGTCCTAACGACTAACTGACAAAAGAACCCAGAAGTTACCAAGCAACTGTCGAGCAGCTCACATCAGTCTCATGTGGGTCCCTCCTTATACAACAGTGGATCCTTTATATTAAGTTCAGTGCAACAGCAGGAGGGGGTTCGAGAAGGACCTCATACCACATTCGCACCACGCCGGACTTTTTGTAAAAACGAGCAGCTGATTGGGAGAAAATTCCAGCATCCTTGTGCTGAATACTAAAAGGACACATTTTTTGGCCTTTAAATGGGAAAGAACGCATTCTAGGTCAAGCGAGATAATGTGACGTCAGAAAAGTTGTTTTTTTAGAGATGTTAACCTGACCCAGGTCTGTTGTTTGTAAATGGGACCAAACTGTGTCAGGTTATACAGTGGGATGGCAGTTTGAGAATAGTTCAAACTGATCCAAAGAATTTGTTGAGATGTAATTATTTTCACTTGTCAGATGTTTGAAAGCACGTAAAAAGTAGAGAAAGGTCATGTATTTCTTATGTTTTTTTGTTTTATTATTTAACAAATATAAACCTTCAGGTTTATCAGTATCTGTTTAATGTTGTGTACATTTAGTTCTGTTTTACCACGAGTCACAGCAGTTTGTAATGCCTCTCTCTCCTTAGTGAATGACCATACTGTACATTATGCTTCTCTGTTGCCCAAGTCTCATATAATGTCTGTATATAGTGCAGCATTTCCACAAGTATGTACAGTAAAAAGTGGACGAGGGGTCATCACTCTCTACGAAAAGATTTGCGGACTGTGTTTGTTTTTGTTAGGGACACCTCCCTTTGAATTCATGCACATCCTCACATTCTCACATGGGAGCTGCACAACAACCAGTCCTCACTTTGTCACTGGGCAGTTGAATGGTAATGGTTCAGACTTAAGTTGGAATAGGTTATATACATAGTGCATCCACATGTTTTTGCATTTTATTGTTCAATTAATTTCCCCTCATCGGCAAAAACAGGATATTAGAATCATTTTCTATTTTAAACGAGAGAAAAAATCTGAAATATCACATTGACACAAGTATTCAGACCCTTTTCCATTTGAAATTTAGCTCAGGTTGCAATTTCTACACCTTGATTGGAGTCCACCTGTTGTAAATTCAACTGATTGGACATGATTTTGAAAGGCACACACCTGTCTATATAAGGTCTCACAACTGACTCAGAGCAGAAACCAAGCTATTAGGTGCAAGCTATTACTTGCAGAGCTCAGAGACGGGGTTTTGTTGTGTTACAGCCCTGGGGAAGGCTACACAAACAATGTCTGTTGCATTAGAAGTTCCTGAGAGCACAGTGACCTCCATAATTCTTAAATGGTAGAAGTTTGGAAAATGACTCTTCCTAGAGTTTGAAGACGCCTTTTGAAGCCTTTTGCAAAAAAGCATCCAACCGTCATGTCCGGAGGAAACCAGACACCACTCATCACTTGCATGAGAGATCGTTTTCCCAGCAGCCATTTTGAAATGATATCAGCTAATCACAGGTGTTGCCAATGATAATAATTAAAGTTCCATTCCTTCAGGGCAAACAGAGTCACGGTGCAGCTATGTTGGCTCGCTGGAAAGGCTCTGCTACATTAAAGGGAACAGAACCCTGTGTTTACCTGCTGTTTCGTGTCATTATAGCTGCTGTGAAAATGGTCTTTACCAACCCAGCGTGGTGGTGGCTGCAGCATCCTGCTATGGGGCTGTTTTTCAGCTGTCAGAGTTGAGGGAAAGCTGAAATGAGCAAAGTACACAGATATTGTTAATGAAAAACCTGGTCCAGAGAATGCTTTTTATTTTTAAATATACAATTTAAAAAAATGTAAATGATTTTAGCATGCAAGGCTGCAATATAACAAAATGTTTAAAAAAAGTGAAGGTAGTGAATGCACTGTAGTAAATACTTTCACTACATTATCATAGTACAACAAATAATACAGCATTACAGTCAAAGTCATAAAATGAGAAGTGCAATGGAACGGTTAATGGCTGCTGTTAAAGTGAGTTTTGGTCATGAACAGTCACCTTTACAGCACAAACAAAAGACTGTGTTGAATATGGATGTAGTCTCCCTGACATCAGCCATAGGTTTCTGAAGAAATCTTGTGAAGCTCACAGTGGGTTGGACGTGGCCATCTTGCCAGTGAACACACATCCTAACTTCCGGCTAATCCATAAAATGGGCAAAGAGGTGGATCATCGGTTGAGTTGAAGCCGGCAGCATAGCAACCTGGTACGGCAACTACATGTCACTCAAAGCGGTCACGCACTCAATTATGCCAAACTTTAACTTTTATCTTAGTTAAATAAAAAAAAGGGTGTACCAGGCTGTAAATGTTCATCTCTGCTTTAAAGTTTTGGCTTTTTAACACGTTTTACTCTTTTGAAGCCAGCCTCAAGTGGCCAATCGAAGAACTGCAACTGTTTTATGCACTTCCATGTTGAGGTTGCCGCTTAACACGATGTTAACACTCCTCTCTTTTGATGTTAACACCAGTTAATGCGCAACGCTTTTCTCAGGCTTTTTTTAGTTGGCCTACTTTGATGCCGGGAACAAGGGATCTTATCGTTTATTAAACAAACAGAAATATGTAGGCCATGGCCAGTGCCGCTTGGTCACTCGGTAACCTGCCAACAGTCCACCATTATCTTTTTTTAATAGGAGGGCAGTCTGGCTGGCTGACAAAGCAAATTTCATCCTATTAATTTTCTAAAATAATCCCACTATTGCGCCAAGTGACCTGACAATGACCTTCAAATTTGACTTTTTTATTTGCTGCTGCTGTTGTTTCAGTGTGGTTTAACACAGGGGCCTTTTTAAAATCCACATCATCCACATATTGATCTGTCACTTTTATAATTGTGTACACATAACAGGAATATCAGGGGAGGAGTGGGGGTGGTACTGTAGTCAATGGTGGTTTGTTATTGACAGTTAACACATGCCCACAAACTCACGTTCACTTAAGTCAAAGTCTCTTGTTTTTGTTCTGTGTCATCTGACCTATATTGTGGATTCTGTGGAGGAAAGCAGACTGAAACCTTCCACCTAGTGCTTCATTGTTTAAAGCTAAGGTTACTGACAAACTCTCGCTGGCTCTGACATCATGTTTTCTTTTACTTGGTTTGGTTTAGTTTCTTTTGCTCGACTACACTGCCACTGTCTTTCTCTTTTTCACTATAAAACAAATCTTTGAACAGATGCCAATTGCCAGGAAACATTTAAAGCAGAAGACTCTTTCTCTGCAGGGGATACCAGTATATTTTATATGTCCATCTGATGCTAATGAAAAGTCATCTGACAGCACAATTGCAAGATTAAGAGTGTTTCGATTGCCTCTCAACATGGTGACGCTAGCCGGCAGCTCATAGCTAATGGTGCTAACAGCGCTAACATGCTGACACATAGCGCCCACCGGGCGGTGGGCGCTATGTGCTTTCATGATGACGTTCGGGATGCTGTTATGAGAGCAGTGCAGAGCAGCGCCGTGAGCTAACCAGTGATGCAAGCTTACATGCGCTAACCTACACTAAAAGCACACACAGCCCGCCTAGCTACGTCAACAAAGCAAGGAGAAGTTCTGCTAACAACACACACAGAGGGAGAGCAACGTAGCAACTTCATTCTCTGCTCAGGTAGACATTACTGCACTTCATCTTTAGCTAAACGTTTTTTTGCTGCTATATTAATGCTCTGAATATTAAATACAGCTCCTGATATGCCTAACATCCAGCTCTAAACATGACCTGACATGACTTGGAAAAATATTTTTTTTTTTTTGAATTATGATAATTAGAAAATTGATATTTATAACAATTTATTGTTCTACCTGTCAGCCAGTCCTATTGTCCTGTGTAACACACCTCATACCTGATAATCAGGTAAAACAAGACAATAGATGTTATTCTTTCCTCGTGATGATTCAGAATAACCTTTACTGTTCCTTCCTGTAAAGGTAACCTGACTTGTGTCACGTCAGTTCTTCATTTGTCATTGCTTTAGACACAGCAATGGATTATTTACAAACTCAATGTCGGTCATTGAATTTATTAAAACAGCTCAGCAAACTTTTTGAGAGCTACTGTACCTGAGGGTAGAGAGTAATATAGAGGGCTGTTGTAAATTGAGTGATCAAAGTTGTAACTTGATTTGTGATACTGATTATAGGGACGAACACTGGAAATTGATCTTATTCCTATCGCCATCATATCTTCAAATAAAAGGATCATATTGCAAATTCCGGGTTGCACACAAATCTGTTAGTCTCGCACAAAGGGCCAATGGTTTTGACCTAAAAAGGAAGCATGTTTCCATCCAGGGCCCATATTAAACAGTGATCGTCTTGTCTGTAAAGTCTCCCACTGTGTTAAATCATCGTGCAGGCTGCTGTCCTTAGTTGACCCCGAGGCTGCTTCTTCATTCTTGGCTCCATAAAGCAGATGTGTCGGCCAAAATAAATGAAACTGACTGAGTCAGTAAGTTAATTTCATTCTCTGCAGGTCTCGTCATATTGCATGGACACTGACAGATAAACACTAACACAACACGTGCACTTGCATCATAGATGCATACAACCACACACTTTGTATAATATTGGTATTAGTAAATGACAAAAGATAGAGAACAGAATTTAAAATATGTATACTGAAAAAAAGATGTGATGTTTTAGAACATAACTTTTATAGTGCTGTGATAGAATAGAGACTCTTTTGAGATTTTAAAAAGCTCAATGTTGACTTTTTGAATATTCAGATTTATTTTTTAGGACAGTTGGACAACTTTTTTTGTCTGGTATTGGAAACAGGAATGTAAAAAAAAAAATATGTCTCATTTGTTCCCAATAGACTTTTCTTTTACTCATGTTTACTTCACTCTTTTAAACACACACACACACATCCACATCGCTGTACTTGTTTCTATCTTTGTGAGGACATAATGCATTCCCTAGCCCCTTAACCATCACAACTAATCCATCATAACACTTACCTCAACACTAACCTAAACCTATAATTCTAACCTGAACCATAAAGTATGAAACCTCAAGCAGACCTTTCACTGGCCAAAATGTCCTCACTTTCCAAATATGTTTTCACTCTGAAGGTCTAAAACTAAAAGTGGTCCACACAAAGATAGATACACAAGTATTACACACACAGCACACAAAGACAGCCCTACAAGCTCTTGTTGTTTCTGTTCCAGATGTAAAGAAGCAGTCTTTGTGTGCAGCAGACTCTGAGCCAGTCGGCGGTCTGGAGGAGTTTCAGAGCTTGACTTGGCAGATTTATAGACTTTAACAACCTGGTTTGGGTGAGAGAAAAAACTTGGCAGAGAGCGAGAACGGTTACTCAAGCAGCTTTTTTTAGCTTCGTCATAGCTTCCTCATCACACCAAGGGGAGAGTAATGCAAACGTATGCTCTGTTCCTCCACTTTTCCATATCCTCAGCCATCATGTTCTCCTAACATATAGCCTACAATTGACTCATTTAGCTGAGTGAGTCAGGAGTAGATTATGCTGGAGGATGAATTAGTTAAGAAATGAACACGTTTCTGATAGACGCAGAGGTCCCAACCAAAGTCGTTTCCCACATTAGTAAAGGTTCCACTTTTACAGCACACATTATTTGTATTATTATTCTTATTATCAGTTCCCGAGATCAATCATCAGCTAATAATCCGTGCCATGAGGAGTGGCTTCAAAGTCCCAGCTAGCTCATAAGTCATGCTAACATTGGCTACAGCGCTCAGCACTTTGCCCGGGCTCTCGTTATGTTGCCGTGCTACATTCAACACCGTGAAGAAAATAATCCCCTCTTTGAACAGATCTGTGCCACTGATGCCAATAGCCTGGAAGCATTTCAAGCAGACGACAGAGCTTAAGTTGATTATCCTTTTGCCCAAAATTCTCTTTCTCCTCATTCGTTCCACCCAAACTCCCTTCCTGTCCACCAAATACTCTCTCTCTCTCTGTCCATAAGTGGATACCAGTATTTTAATTATGTCCATCTGATGCTAGTGAAATGTCATCTAACCCTTTCACTGCTTGTAAGCAACATTAAGCGTATGCCAAGTATCCAGCACAAAACATAACCTGTTCTGCAGTGGTGTTCCAGGCTCTTTGGTGGCAGGGGGGGTGGTAATGAAAGGTCTGCATGCAGCATAATGGTTAGGAAAACATTTGGGCCATAGACAGGAAGACTGTCCTCCATATAAAAATTCCATTTCAGCTTCAACAAGCCCTTACGCACTTTGTGCTGCTGCACTTGCACGAAAAAGGAACAGCAGGTAGAGGAGTCTGTACACCTGAGACAGACCTATATAACCTATTTACTGTTTATTGCTTTGTTTGCTTCATATTCACATTTCTATGCATGTAGGAAAGATAATAAACATCCAGTCTTAGACTTGACTCAAGTAAATATAAAAAATGCAGCGATGAATATCAAAAGCCTAAACTGATCCAGCACATAACGCAGGATAAAAGGGTACAATGAAAAGTCAATCAGATGGAATGAACCAGATGAAAAGCAGCTCACACACGGTGGCTGGTGTACATTTACAAGGTCAGTCCATCTGTTCAGATCCAACAGAGACTTGGAGTCCCTCCATGTTCTTCATTGTTATGCTGCTAATGCGTATTTATTTTCTTCCTCCATCAGCTGATAGAATGGCAGCACTCTGAGGTGACCTGTAGCACAGTGGCTTATGTTCCAAATGAAGACACACACTTTTGTACTTCTATACTTGCGAGGTCCATCATATAACATCTAGTCCCTAATACTAATGTGAAAATGCTTAAACCTGGGGCGTGTTGCATAGAACATCTTTAGTTTTCTTTAGTTTGAAACTTTAGGCTTAGTTTCTCCTTAACTGAGGGACTTAATTAAGGGTCTTGCATGACTCCTTTAAAAGTTATCCTTTATTGTCTTACAAAGTCGGACTATAGTAAAAAAAGATGGCAGAAGACAAGAAAACAAAATTGGTCAGACGAGGAACACAATTAAAGAAGGCACTGCAACAATGAGAGCAAACACATAACAATGACTGTGGAAGAAAATAGCAACGGAAATGAATTCAAGCAGTCACGTATATAAAATGATACACAAAGAAGGACGACGTGCTGCTATGAAGTCCATAAAGACAAACCATGGCTTTAAAACTTGCATCACTTCTCTTCACCAGATCTTACCTCGTCATTTCAGAGAACAAAACATTGCACATTCTCTCCATTTCCTAAGTTTCGTAATTATGCTATACTGAAACCTATGAGTTCATTTAGAGACCAGGAGTTTTCATTAAATTTGATTTGTTTCCTTGATACACCAGAACACCAGGCCTAATTGAGAAAAAACATAAAAGCCACATTAGAACTACTACACAGGACATACCTGATTAATGCTATACGTTTTCCCCTTTAATATCTCTGTCAGTTTGATCTTAACTCTAAGCCTTTTTTTAGGCCTCTTCTCGAAAATTGTAACCCATACTAAAGAGACTATAATTCTGTAACTACAAGGTCTATTTTAAAAATGTTGATGGTTCAATAACACTAGGGATTGTGAGATTTGATGAGATGAGTAAATATTGTGTATATGTTACTGGTTAATAGTAGCTGAAGACCGAACACAGCAAACAGGGAAAATTCCCAGGTTCGCCTGAAGAAAAAGCACTGTAATTCTTTTAATGAGGCCCTGGCTAGCCTAAAAACATTCCCAATTCATAACAAACACGGTGCAGGTGCCTCACAAAAAGATTTGGTGTAAATAAAGTGAAGCAAACCCCAGTTACAGAAGTTTATGTACGAAAAAACACGCCAAATTCTCATTTTCGAACCAGGAGTTGCAGCTGTTCCATTGTACTTCTATATACTATATAACTATATATTTCACTATATTTCACTTTGTTTATCACTCATATTGTACAATCTATCATAACAGAGCTGTTTGGCATCATTTTGAGCCATTTTGACCTCTCTGGGGGGTCATCATCTCCTCCATGCAATTTCCTCGTCTCTGTCTGTGCATCTTAGCATGTGACCCCTTGTTCGAACCGGGTGGTTATTTCGAACACACCAGTATGTTCCATGAAGTGATTGACAGAATCTTCAGCCACTAAAAATCCCAAACCGTGCCGCGCTCCCCCCCCAAGCCCCAAGCCCCTGTATGATTCGGCATATTGACCACCATTTTGTGTCAGATGAACGGAAAATCTCCATTTTAGGTTTCAGACGCTCACAGTGAGCTTGCAAACACATCTCTCATGTGGATATATTTCGGATTTCTCCGTTTTCGCCCTGAAAACCTCCTCAAGGTATGGTGCAGTTGTAATCTTGGCATTGTTGGCGTTGTGCTTTGTGGCGGCTTCTTCGATGTAACTTTTGAATGCTTTGACGGAGAGAAATTTGGATGTCATCGCTAGAATCTGTGTAGAATTCTCATGCTTCCTGATGTGTGATATGACCGGTGGGATGCAATGGCCACATTTTGGAAGCATTTTCCGAGTTCTTAGATCGCCGGCAGCAGCGTAAAATACATGATATTGTGGCGGATCTTCTTAGTTAGTTAGTATAATAGTTTATAATAGTGTTTGCAGTGTGTAAAATGGGTTACATGATTAAGTTGCTGAGACTTTTTTCAAAAAAAAAAAAAATAATAATACATTTCTTTTTTTTATTTCTTTATGAAAAGTTAATTCTACGACATTCGTAACCGAGCCTCGTAACCGAACGGAGACCTTTTGTGCGTCGTTCGGGTCCAAGAGATTAAATTTCTACTTAAACTGGACAGCAAGTTCCAGTTCAGGGTGTATCTATATGTACTACATGCCTTGCTGGATATGCAGACGTTAGCATTCCCTAGAGACGTCACCAATATCACCTCAACCTTTTACAGACAACTACTGAGACATGCTGCAAGCTAAAATAAACCTCTGTCCCTACAGAAGCCCATGGCCTCATATGTAGTCTCTCATTAGTGTAATGGACCATTTTTTTGTGCCTGATTTATTCCAGTTCAACTTTTTTCACCCATCACAATCATGTACAATGAGGTGAAGTCAGTTGGAAGTGTAACATTTATTGAGGTTAACAACAGAGAGGGACTTTAGCGATTAGACCTCATTGACATAATCCATCTCCATTAAGTGTTGGCACATGAAGAGGGGAGGTAGATAGAATTCCTGAGCAGTTTTATATTAGTATTAAATAGTCCTATTTATGATGATATGATACCCACAAAGAACCCTAGGGAGATGAACCTCCTGAGTTTGCACGAAACTTGACTCAGCCTCCATAATGCTCAAGCCGGAAAATAACAGGTGTTTAAGGTCAGAACCTTTAGGCTGACATTTTACTCTGCAAGTCACCATCATACTCAATTTCTTTCTCTTGTTTTCTGCATTTTTGCCACAGTCAACAAAGGAAGGACCTTACTGGACTTCCCATAAGGTCAAACTGGTTTCTAGAGTTCCACAATACAAGGGCGATGTGTTTGTGTTTTCTTGGTTTTGTAATTACAAAGCGAAGTGTGTACGTGCTCTTTCTCTCTTTTCTCTTGATGCTGTGCAACACTGTTGTCTCCACCCTTTTTCTGCCAGTTTAACATTGCATTACCCAACAAACTTGTGCAATATCGGTTGTATTACTGTAGGCAGACAAGGAAGACGTGACACAATCAAATCAGGTGAGAACTTGATACAAACCAATATCCTTGGCAGCAGTGCAGCATACACACATGCTGCCTAGGCTGGGTCTGCACTTTCTTTGGGTATTAAAATACATGAATTTCCCATTTATAGTCCATGATTTTACTTTGAATCTGTGATTCGCAGAAGATCACCATCAGTAATTAGACTAGTACTTTAAATTAGATTGTATTCTTTGCTCTTTAGGAATGGTGCTTCTGCTAAGAGGTGAAGAACATTCAACATAAGAAAACATACATTTTAGTTGTATGTTATCTTTTTTGTCTGACACAATTTGAGTTTGTGAAAATAGAAAAATATCTTCGCAGTTTGAGGTACCCTGCCCAGTAAAACAGTACTAAACCCAAAGAGGATATCTTTGAAACGACTGGACTGAACTATACAATAATTAGTTTATTGTGATGACAGGAAATCACTGTATTAGTAATGACTGTGACGTGACTTTAAAAGGTGAAGATGGTTTTATCATCCTCCAGACAGTCTGACTGTGAGTTGCGTAAACTGGAATCACACCCTGGGAATGTGTGTGTGTGTGTTTCTCTGTTGTGAAACTATGGATACACCGAATTTCTTACGTAACAGATTCTCGACCTCCTGAACCGACAGTAATCAGTACTGTAGAACACGTCTTCTCTATTAGACATTACAAAGCTGTACATCCTCTGTAACTGGTCTTTACGGTGGATGTTGGGGCAGATTGTGTTAATATTAATATTATTGTGACATTTGTATTTTGATGCTTTGGCAACATTTTTTCTGCCATTAAAGCCACACTGAACTGTAACACTTAGTGAATAATAGAGACCTTCCATATATGGAAGACAAATAGGAAGAGTTTATTGACTTTTAATGTGGAGTTTTCATTTTCTAAATCAAACTCAGTATCAGAAACTACTTGCCTGGGCCAGACCTTTGAATCAGTCAGTTCCCCGGTCGGTACTAACGCCTTTGTCCTGTTGTTGTGAAGGGTTGTCAAGCATGTCATGATGTCTTCCCAATATCGCCCGGCATAGTTTGTTTTTACTTCACTCTACTCTATTCTTAAAACCCTTGCAAAACCAATATGTGTATAGAGGGAAAATCAAATCCCCCTTCTCCAAAGAAATCGGTAAGGTTGGAGGTGTTACAAGTAACAAACGTGTTCATGAATCACTGGTTTCAGTGTGGTTACAACATCCTGACTGAGAGGGTTTAGTTTGGCACTTTCAACCAACTCTGCTTACAAACTACAATGGCATTTTGATTGTGTCACATCAGCAAGTTTCACGTTTAAACAGTTGAGATGACGAAAACTACTCCAACGCGGGTGGTGGTGGCCACGTCACAAAAGCAAGTTTAAGAATGTTAGTTTGAAAAAGTGTTCTAAAGGTTTTATGTTTTGTATTACTTGGGAACACAATATGTATATTTCATGAAAAAAAAAAGCAGACATATCTTCCTCCACGTTTTAAGTTTGTTTCATCATGTTTGGTTAACTTCACCACTTTGGTCATAAAGGTAAGTTAAAAGACGAAAACATCTCCAAACTATCTATTTGCAAAAGACAGAACTTTCTGTGAAGTCAAAAGTTTATTTTGGAAATAGGTCTAAAATATTTACTTTTTGTTGGATCCACATCTTTTTTGTACATCACATAAATGGTGTGTCCTACATATGGTGTGTAATGGCCAGTTACGAGCTTTGTGCTTCCTTTAATATTTTGGATAAGGAGTGTTCTAAAGAATCTGATGAAGTTATAGGATCAGGTTAGCCTGCTGTTGACCCTCTCCCTCCCTCCCTCTCTCCCTCTTTCTCTCTCGCCTCTGATTCAGGGTCAACTGGAACTTGGCTTCAGCTCTTTCGCTCTATACCTTTCTCAATCCAAACTTTTCTCTTTTCTCACACTTCTTTATTTACAATTTCCCTGACATACTTTGATTGTCTTTTGCCTTTGTTCAACCTGTTTCATCTTTTCTTTTATCTATGTCTGCTTGTTTCCGGTTTTTGCACCATTTCCAATCTTCTTTCACCTCTCCGACACTTTCTGTTCTTCCCTGCGGCTCTTTGTCACCCAATCTCCCTGTCTCTCTCTTTAACTCCCCCCTCTCTCTTCTATACAGGGTTTGACCTTTACCCCACATGGCCTAATTCCAGCTCACATATTCTGTCAAAGCCTCCATCCATATCCCATGTCAACCTGTATGAACTCTTGACAGTAAATACATCCAGTATAACTACGTGGAAGCATTTGTTACATGATTGAATGGAACATTTAAAATATGGTCACCACATTTATGTGGAAAGACAAAACACAGTTAGAGAACAAAATGAAAAAGAAATGCACAAAATGTCAACATATCTGCAGCTCTGATAAATATTGCCATGCTTAAGACTTGCTTTGTTTGCAATATGACCCATAGTCCCAATGCCCATTAGTATTATCATGTTAGGTGTTTAATGGATTTAATCAACCTTGTATCCTTCAAATTTATAAAACCTATTTGATGAAAATACAAGTTGTATATTTTTGGTTTGTCTCCGTATAATTTTCAGTTTGTACCTAAATAATACGATAATGCCACCAGAATAAAATGTGTCTGTGGTAACTGGAAGCAATAATATTAATTAAGATCTCAAATTGATTTTGTTTGCTGAAACTGATTGAAATAGTTTTGTTTCTCCTTTCACTCAGTCTCCCTCACTGCAGCGGCGCTTCCTGTTACATTTTGCCCGGAACTTGTGTGTCAGCATCGTGTCGTGTGACTTTCATCACCGCTTAATCAAGTCAACCTCATTCTGCACCTGCTGTGCTTGGTGAACAGAACCCACAATGAAGTAATTGCCCTCTAACCACGTTCAACAATTAATTAAATCTGCACTTTTTTAACAATCCTTCATGTGTCCTGGTTGCAATATGTTGGAAGTTTAATTTAGCAGATGCTGATTATTACATTAGAGGGTTAACTGTAACAGGTCAGCAGCCTCTTTAGCTCAGTAAAACGACATTGGATCTCCTTGTTCCTTCACTGTGACCCATTTGGCATTTGACCTCTGAACCTGTGATTTTCTTTCTTTGCTCCAAATAAATAGCAGAAAAATGTTGACTGATTAAATGAATGGCATGCTTATTGCCTGTGTGTGTGTGTGTGTGTGTTTCTATATTTGTGAGGTGGAAGTAAAGATCACGAGAGACAACTTCTCACCCCTCATGTATGTATGTGTGCTTGTTTGCATTCATGAGAGCACGTAGAGTTTATTTATGCGTGTGTGTTTACGTGTGTGGATGTAAAATGTTTACAGCTTGTTAGGGGAGGTTGTGTGTGTGTGTGTGTGTGTGAGTGGGGTTTGATGAGGCTTCTGCTCTCTTTGTCCCTTTGTCTATTCAGAAAGACTCACGTGGATGCCGGTTCTTTTCATACTCTCCTCGTCACATTTCTCTGACAGCAGACACAACAAGACCCCATTAAAATTCTCTCTCAGAAAAAAAAGAAAAAGACGGCGCTACCCTTCGTGCTCTTGCATTACTGTCGCTAATGGATGCTTCTTTATCTCTGATGGCACATAATCTTCAGCTTTTATTACAGATCAGTACTTTTTTCATGCAGGGAAGGCATGTGGAACACATATTTATGCTCTTTTATGGTCTTGTAATGAACCCCAAAAAAGTTTTAAACGTAATTAATTATCATAATAATCTCCTCAAATGGGTCCCTTGGACAAAATCAGTTAATTAAAGGGTCCTTAATTCTTAATGAGAGCCGGTCGGTGACAAACTCCTGCTGTATGTACACAATACTCTACATGGAAAATGATGGGACCTGTGTGTCTAGACTTTGACTGGAATTGAACAAGATCTAGTTGAGGTCAGGACTCTGAAAGGCTCTTTAGTTCTGCATCACCATCTCGCTCTCCTTATCTGTCCAACTCTCCTTAAATTCCCTCCCCCGTCCTCGACTCACCTCAGCCTTTACCACTCTCCTATACAATCCCCTCCCCCTCTCCAGCTGATCACGCTTTCACCGCATGGACCCCACATGGCGGCACTGCCACGGCATCGCGTTACAGCTGCACACTTCTGAGGCAAACCCCATCAGCTGCCACCGCTCTACAGGAATAGCTGCTCTTCATTCTTAAATTAAACGTGACTCCAGCTGACATGTTCAGGGGAAGACCGTCCATGCTGAATATTATTTTATGCTGTCCACACGTGAGGATGTACAGGATGTTCACTGGTGCTGTCAGTTACTTTTTATTAGATCTCTGAAATGTTTGCCATTTAAACATATTCATGATTACTTATAGCAATAGGTGCTATACAGGAAGGAGTCCCCTTCAGGCTTATCAGAGCATTTCACAGTTCAGAAACAGACCTGATGAACTTGATTTTATCGATTACATGAAATAAGCACTAACTATGTAATGCAGATTCCCTTTGTAAAAAGAAAATGTATGTGCATTTACAATTACTGGTCTGCCCAATGGGTAAATCCATTATTTTAGACAGCTTTTAGACTTGTTTCTCTACAAGACCAACACTTTCTAAAATTTAAAATACTAGTAGTAGCAGAACCTTTAAAACTGTACTGACGTACTGAATTGGAGTTCATATATTTGGTTATACACCTTTAAATTCAATGGGAGCATTTCTCACTCTCAGGAACTTTAGTCTCTTATCAGTTTTACCTTGAACTTTGAACTCTAGTTAGCTATGATTTAGAGAAGTAACTTTGTAGCTGGAAAATTATCATTATCTCAACATCTCCACCCATTTTCTCTCTGAGCTACGTTATCTCATAAGCTTTGCTTATCGACGACCCGTTGACCATCAATTCAAGTCTTATCATCTCAAACTGCTGACAAGACTAAGGCTACGTTTAGACTGCAGGAAAACTCTAATGATTTCTAAAGTCAGATCCTTGAAAGACTATAGGGATCAGATTTGTTTGTCCAGACATCACTACCCTATCTGCATTGGTTTCCTTTGGTAACTAACTACGTACGCGTATACGTAGCTTCACTGGTGATGGGGCTTTTCTACCCTGAAGCATTTGTGCTTTAAAACAATCGCACTGTCAAGTTTGAGTGCAGAACTGAGTTTGTTTTCTTCCATGTGGTCCTCCGTAGCTCTCTGCTATTAGCAGCATGGATTCTGCTCAGCACTTCCACAATTTGAAATCTGAACTAAATGCTGATGTTAAGCAGGTATAATGTTAACCATGTTCATCAACCTGTTCTTAACTCAACAAATGCCGAGGCTTGGTCAGTGCCCCTCTGCCTCTGACACTGGTGGATAGGAACGTTAGTTGTGCAGGTATTTGGTCATAAACCAAAGTATTGGACAAGTTGAAAATAACTTGACGATGGTTCCAGAGGAAAAGCTAGGAGATCAACAAAGTTGTTAGGACTGTTTGGGCACCATAGATATTGGTATAAAATGTCATGACAATCCATCCAATAATTGCTGATATATTTCACAAAAAGCCAAAAATGTCAACCCCACGGTGGTCCAAAAGGAGTTGTCAGAGGTTCACCAAGGGTATCAGGACTCATCCTCTTAACTATAAGACACAAACGTGTGAGAGAAAAGAACAGAAGATATCTCAGGGTCATGACTCCTTCAGTGGGACTCAATGGTGATGGCAGACATTTGCAGCTTAACTCATTCCAAATGTAAAGTTAAAGCTGTTGCTGTCTTTTTATTTCAATGTTTAAGATAACAGCAACGACTGCTTTCAGGTTGGATTGGATTGGATTGTCTTGTTGCTGGATCAATTGTGATTATTATAGGTCTTTAAAAGGCCTTTGAGTCCCATCTGTATTGAATGGGTTAGATGTGAAGCCTGCTGACTACGAACCAAAGGTTAGCACAGTTTTTATACTTTAAAATGTATATCTTCATTCTGGTTCCAGACCTCTGAATCGTTGCCTATACCTTCAATTTGTTCAGTGATTTCATAAGTCTGATGTGCTCTGGTTCATGACTCTTTCCCCAGTTCTAGAGATAGTCAACCAAACCTGAGCTGTACAAGGTTAAGAATAGGGATGTAGTCTTTTAGTAGCAGAGCCAGCATCCATTCAGACCAGAAATGAGTGGATGAGATACAACTCCACTAGTTTTTGTCAGTAGACAAACAGAAATAACAACTCTTTCACAAACGTATGTATTTAATGGACATAAACAACAAGGTAATTGCTCCTATCAACCATTTCCACAGAATTTGTGTCATCTGAAAATCACATTGATGGAATACACAATATGTCAGTCAATATTGATTGGTTAACCACCAAAACACGATGTCAGACTGAAGTTCAGTCCGATTATCAAGCTTCTATTCTCAGTCTTTGGTTACTATGTGTTTTAAATAGTTAACGTTTAAAGATACTTAACGTTTGGTTGATAAAGAGAATCCACCGTATATGAGTATCCTGCTTTTGAAGTAAAGTCTGGAGTTAATGTAAAGTTTAGATGATGTGTAGTAACTGGACTTCAACATGGAAAAATAATAGGTTCTTGAAATAGGAGGTGTGGTGTGGCTGGGACATTATGTGTCTTATGTTTTTTGAGTTCAGGAGATAAAATGTTTCTATGCAGTTTAACCTTTAAGGCTGAGCCAGTATCATCGCACACAAATACACACACTGACGCACAAAGTGCTCACATGACACAAACGTAAACACACACACACAGTTACAATTCTGTATATGGTCAAACTTATGACCTTATAAACTGAGCAGTCTTCACAGCTCCCAGTGTTTAACATCAAACAAGGCTGCATGCAATCAACAACTGGACAATGGAAGGATGAAGAAAGAACCTCAACCTCCTGATCCCTCTATTGATCTGAGATTGGGAGCATTTTGTTTGGCTCTCAACATGTCGAAGGCGAGCCGGTGGCACGTAGCTAACGGTGCTAACAACGGCGAAGGTCCTGTCAGAGCGGACAGTGTTTACCTGAGGGGGGACCGTAGGGTGCACGCTACGCTTCCATGACGACGCTGGCGGTTGGGATGGCGTTATCAGCTGTAACCGCCGTGTGAGAGCAGAGCAAGGCAGTAGCCGGGATCTATAACCAGCTCACGTGCACAAACATGCACTAAAAGCACGCCCGGTCTGCATGGCTATGTCAAATCTTTGTGAACTCAACTCTTAAGCTCTTGTCTTAGAGGTAGAGCAACCTCATTATCTGATCAGGTAGACATTACTCCAAAAACAACCCTAGAAAGTGGTCAGTATATACAGAAAGCAAAATAATACAGTTTTCATTATTCTTCCTCTCCATTAGTATCTTGGTGCTCAGATTAGCAGCGGGAAACGAGTGGCATAATGACAAAAAGCTGTTTTAGCAAAAGTTTGGTGTTGCTAAAACAGCTCAATAATTCTAGTTTATATCCAAACAAGGTTTAACAGCGATGCATCAACTTAGCACGATGGAGCAATAGGATCTTTTGGACTTGAATAAAAGTGCATAATAACAAACATGTACAACTCAGACTAATGCAGTAATCAGGGAAGTTTATGAATAAACGCTAAGCACATTTCTATTTTTGTTCCATCTTTTTCTTTTCTACCTTTGCAGGACCAGCGTCAGGCATATATGTCTCCCAGGCAGCCTGTTTATTCCATTAAATAGAGTGCTGCTGACTGGCTGACGTCAGGTCTTGGAGCAGTGAGCTTTATTAGACATAATATGCCATTAAACAGTCTTTTTACTGTATTATGTAACTGGACTTTTATAGAGAAGCTCTTAGAGGAGCAGCTTGCTGCTGGGCAACAGTCATCCAGTCTGCTTTCATCTTGTGCACAAATAGACTGAGCTTAAAGGTTTGTATCAGATGTGATAGGTTGATAAAATGGGGTGAGGCATAAACACATGACACAGTTTCTTTGGCAAAACAAAGGTGTGAGGTTTCCTCTGGTCCTTGTTAAAGCCAGAACCACATAGAGAGCATTTATATCATGTGTGATATACTTCAGTTCCTGAGCCATGAACGTTCCCATTAAGAAACTCCCTGCACTCTGACATGAGCCATGTTCTCAATGCCACTTTAAAATATGTTCTTTTCTGCAGCAGCTGCGGAACATTTAGTTCTGTGGAGCTAATCTGGTACCTGAAACAGCACTTTGTACCCAAATTTGATGTAGCGGCCAAGACCACAAACCACATGCAGCCCTGCTAATACATGCAGTCCTGCTAATGTGCCGTAAGATCCGGCCCTGAAACCTGTTTCATGACCTCTGCCTGTCTGCCAACTCCAAATTGTGCGTAAGTCTCAAAAGCTAAAGATTTCAAAGATTTGAGGCATTTCCCTACAGTTGTTAAGGTCCTGATATGTGAAGTTCAGCCACAGAAAAAACTCATTCAGGTTCTGTGACCAAGCAAGCAGTGGAAGCAACAAGAAGGTCTTTGTTAGTGATTACTGTTTTTTTTTAGTCCCACTTGAAAACCATAGAGACTCTACTGTATTTGTGCATGGCTGGTTGTGTACAGAAGTGTTTTTGCTTTGTGATTTGTCTCACAGGATTTTAAAGAGTTCACCAATGTATACACACTTTTTTATTTCATTGGAGACTGAAGCTCTTAGGAGATCTTTTAGACAGAGAGACTCAACACAGCTGTGCATTGGGGAAACCCTGGAATTCACGAATGGCCTGAAAGAAAATATCACCACAAAATGTTCATAACAGCAAGACCTAAAGATTGTTTGTTTCTTCATTATTCCCTCTGGATGATGAAGAGCAAAACATCTCTAACTGTCACAGCATCAACCTGATTATAGCTCCACATTTCCTATCTACTCTCTTCTCCTGCCACATACTAACTCTCCTGTCCTTTCAGATCATGCCACTCCCTCCTGCCCTGCAGTAACACCTGTGTTCCCATCATTTCCCATTACCTGCCCACTTCCATTCATTCTCCAGCAGATTGTTTTAATGCGTTTGCTGCGACAGTGTTCATCTCTGCCTGTCTGCTTCTTGGCCTTCTGTTATTGACTTTTGTCTGTTTCTGACCACAAGTTAAACTAAACTTGTGTCTTTGTCTGCCTGGTCTCTGTGTCAAACTAATGGCCAAATTATGTAATTTTGTATGAATCATGATCCCCAGACGATAACTCCTAGTAAGTCCGTTAACTCTGGCTTTTTTTGTGTGGCATCAGGTAAAAATTTGCTCTTAAATTAATCATCTGTTACAAGGTAGCTTAAAAACTTTTGGTTTTATTTCCATTAAAATGACTGTGAACATTCATCAATCTTGTGTCTGTGATTTCCTGACAAGCTGACACTTGTAGTCTCGACATAGGTTAGCCAGCTGTCGTATTTATTGGAACAAACATTATTCAATCAAACATTACAGCAGTGGTCGTTGTGGAAACACCTGGTGGAGATCTGCACTCTGAGTCCACCTTTCTAATTAGCCATGTGCTTCAGTTTGTTCTATTGTGGGACCAATGGGCCTGAGCAACAATGGCAGTTTGGTCTTTCAGTCCACTGGGACAATTTTGGGATGATTGTCATTGTGAACATATAGTCATACTCTCAATAACATGAGTCATGAGTCAGGTCGTAATGCTAATTATAGTTTTTTCCAGTGCATGTGAGTGTATTTCTGGCTCACATGCCGACGTGTCTCTTTCATGGCCCTCTTCCAGCTAGTCAGACAGACAGTCTGTTGCAGAAAGCGAGTCTTCAGCTATTCCCATCCTGGTTAACCACTGTTACACTCCTCCTTCTCACGACAGAACAGAACGCTTGTGCTAAGAGAGACTTGTCCTCAAACCTGTGAGCCTTTAAAAAAAAAAAATCATCTTTAAAATTCTAAAAACATCTCTGCTGGTGGACTCTCTCCTGGACAAATCTATATTTTGTCTTTTATGTATGAACAACATATAGATCTAGCAGCGGCAGTGAAGAAGCTCCTTGTGCTTCCTGCATTTCCAACGGGTTGTGAAAAACATATTCTCAAATAGATTTGTGGCAGCAACACCTGAAGTGTTGAGATCATAAATCTTTTTGTCCAATTAGTATTAAAATTCAACTCTTCTTTTTATCCGTGCCACTTCATTTTGAGAGTTAACTGTAAGTTTAGGATAATTTATCTTGGAAGTCCTTCTGCCTGGGTCCACTCCTTTTGTATGTACTTTGATTAGACTAGATGTAACATTTACTTTTTATACAAGAAGGTACAAATTTCCTGTAAAATTACACTTTTAAAAACTTTTACAGATTTTATTTGAATAACAACAATCAACATCTCAAAAAGAGATGCGTGAATTGCTGGAGTCATAAAAGTTGGACTTTTTCTCCAAGTTTTGCTTAATGTAACATAACTACCTCGTTTTAATTTGAAAACCGTGGAGTTGCACACAACTGAGGAGAGAAACAATCAGAGTCATTCAGAATAAAATTAATATAATTACATCATGCATGTGAACATTGAAAAGCAGAGCAGGAAAACATATTGCTACCTTCATTTATTCTTTAGATTCTATACTCTGTTCAGTCATGTATCTGTGCTTGTTTGTGTTGGAGTTCATACACGTGTGAGCAGAGGTTGTCACTGTCTAAGTTACTCCAGGCCACAATAACACAAATTTCTAACCACTGATACCACAACCGCACTGTTACAGTGAAAACCATTTAAATGCCTTCCTCCTGTGATTGTCGATTGCTAATTCTGTATATGTATCCATCCTACTATCTTGCGTATTATATCTACAGTTTTGAGTGAAAAAAATATAAAAAATGAAAAAAACAACAGCAACTGGGAATTCTCCCTCTACCTTTTTTTTAACAACAAAACCTTTTCAAGTTTCATGTTACATGAAGAAGAAAATACAATTGAAATACAATTAAACAGGTGTTTTGAACATTATTCTTCAGCTTGGTCAGACAAAAGTGCACCAAAGTGCAAAAGTGCACCAAAACGAAAGTGTCAACGACAGAAAGAAAGAGAGAAATATAAATTGCAACAACTCTCAGATCCTTTCAATCCTCTCATTGGTTTCTTGTTGCACTTTGAAAAGCTCTATCTTTTTTTGTGTTCCATAAATTTTCTGTTTCCATTCCAATACAATGGAGGTGAACAGTGTTGCTTTACCATTAGATAATTGATTTTCAGAAATTATGCACCAACTTTTCTAGACAAAATAATGGACACTTTATATCAGAACATCCACCAATTGAAAATACGAAAAGGCTTCCAGGTTTGACTCCTGATGAACCCTCTCAGGATCAATACAGGACAATCAATCAAACTAATACACACTGGCACACATAAACACACTCTAAAAGAATACCTTCTGTCCTGACTGGTTGCTTATCTCTCTGGTCATGTGCCAGGGGAAGTGCTGTCCATATGACCTTTCAACTGAGACAACGTGCATGCACACACTTTACACACGCACACAAACGCACACCAACACACAAACACACACACACACCAACACACAAACACACAGTGTCAAAAAGGACAGAAACATTCAGTTCATCTGGCCTTGTGAAGTACAAAGACACGGACACACACACACATTTATGTACTTGTTATAAAGTACAAATGTTAACCTGTTGTATTTGTCTCATGTTAAATAATGCTGTGATGCAAAATAATTGCCCCAATATAGCTGATTATAAATCCACAATAACGCATATATTATCACCTAATGTTGTGTTAGATGTTTGTATCAACTGAAGTTGTTGTGACTAATCCACGTTTTTAACTCCTATTTGCTTTATATGACTTGTGCTCTTACAACTAATGTTTTGGTAGAAATAAATAAATGATAATAGTCTGGTTCATATTTTCTGTTGTTTTCATCATTACTTCATAACTTCCTATGATGCATCTTCACTGTCAGTTCCCTGGCCTCTCTCCCCCTCACCAATGTAATGATCAATGATATGATCAAGTCTCACATTGATAGTTTATCGTTTAGTCATTGTGTGTGTGTGTGTGTGTGTGTGTGTGTGTGTGTGTGTGTGTGTGTGTGTGTGTGTGTGTGTGTGTGTGTGTGTGTGTGTGTGTTACCCTGTGTTGAAGAAGTCATGAAACTGTATGACAATCAGATTAAATCAAATATATTTTCTCAGAAATAAGACTTTTAAATTGATCAAATTAGACCAGAACACAACAGAAGGGTGAAGCGTATTATGTAATCTCCTGTCAAAACAAACAGGTACATTTACACAACATCCACTTGGTCACGTAGTTTTCTTTTTCTTTTTTTTCATAGAGGTTTTATTTGTTTTTCGGGGAGGGAACGTCTAATCGTTTGGTGTGGTGTGTTCATGCCAACCTGCACAAAGTGTCCCTGCTGAGGCTTGTCTTCCCTCCATGTTACATAACACCATTTATGTATAAATATGTTTTTATTCTCTCCTGTGTCAACCTGTTTGTTCAGCCAGAGTCAAGACGGCTATTGTACTTCTAAAGATTGTCTGGGTCGAAATTTTACAAAATGACTGTGCAGCTTTTGCGTCTACCAAACCTGTGCAAATGAGACGTGTCATTCTCAAAGCACCTGCAAAAGGTGCATTCTATATGGCCTATATTGCCCAACACGGACCAAATGACAAATTTCACACAGCTGCAAAACTTTAAGGGTGTGTGTGATCATTCGTGAAGCATCTTTTGTGAATCAGAGACAGTGCGGGCATTGATGTGTAATCCTTTTGTGAAATCGCCCCTCTGTGTGTATTTCACATCAATAATATATTACAACATTCATTTTGAGACTTTACCAATAATATTTAATATATGTCTGACGTCGATGTATTGGCTGTTTGGGACAAATAAACAAGTACTGCAAAAACGCTACAGCAGCCCAACTGACCAAACAACTCTGTCTCTGTGGGATGCCTCTGTGCCTCAGGCTCCATTACTGCTGTTGTCACACAGGAGGCCGTATCCTTACAAATAATTAAGAAGATCATCTGCTGTGTGACACACACACGCCTACAGGTTGATGGGCTATTTGATACATATCGGAGTCAGATAATTACAAGCTACCATTTATTGCCACTAATTTCCTCAGTAGACTTGTTATATTTTTGTAATACTTTTTCTTCCCATTAGTCGCCTGGAGGACAGTTAAACTAAACAAACTGTGTTGTTTACATTTTTTTAGTCGAAACAGTTTATCTTTTTAACATTTGGGAAACCATTCAAACATGGCAGTCACCTCTTGCTGGAAATGAACCGCTAGCTGGCCTTATTTAAGCAGATTAGCCATAATTAGCATTGTCTTGTTTACTTCCACTTCACATTCTTTTACACCACATTCTTTCTTCCATCAACAGTTTCCTTCTCTCTTCCACGCACAGGCACACACAAAATACTCTTATGTGCACATACTTTGCGTCCCTTCTTTAACTGACCAATCACTGCGACTTAAATGACTTTGAGTAACTCATTTGCATCTCACAGACTTGGGTTTGTTTTTGTGAACTTACTATCACTGCATGGGAGGTTTCTCTCTCTTTTCATCCTCATTGCATCATTTCGGTCCAGTCATTCTGTGGATGCAGCCCGGCCTACATTAATGTTTGACTGTGGTCGGACTGTGAGCTACACGTGACTCTAGTTGCACATTACTTGACTGGGGGTGAGGGCAAAGGGCATCATTGTTAAAACTACTTTTGAATTCACTCAAGGAATGTAAACAGGAAAGCAAAACAGAGAAAAGGAAATGAGTTTAGAAAGACAGTGAATACTACAACATACGTATGCAAAAGGTATAAAAAAATAGATGGAGGGTTGGAGAGAATGCGGATGGTTACAGTGATTCATCAGGAAATTGCAGGTATTGAAGGAATGTATCAGGCAGCAGGTGCAGAGTTCAGTTCACGATAAAGCTGCCTTTTGAAGTTGATATTGGATCAGCTTTTCCATCTTCCACAATAAACCCAACAGTGATAACTTGAGGTCTGACTCACCTCTCATTAAGTAATGCATCCATATGCTTTATACAGCAATGATTTTTTTAGAAACATAATCAAAACTGAAGTGAATCCTCCAAAATGTCAAGTATATCTTGTATATTATAGATACATCTGCATCGGCCAAACAGGTCTGTAGATCAGTTCCTACTATCATTGACATGGTAACTGGGTAAAATACCACTATGAGCCATGAAAATGTTATGTCATAGTACTCTTAGCTACTTAGAGTTATGTCATTTATATTAAAATAAATACCCAGAAAAGCAAAGTGAAGCCTGAAGTTAAAGAGTTAAAACTAATAAAGCAGGGATTTTCAAGCTTAAGAGGGTCATCCTGGTCCAGCCTGAGGCCTTTCCTTTGTGCAAGCCAAAGGAAGGGAGTGAGCATTCTTTCTGCTGACTTTGAATCCATGGACATGAACAATTGAAAAGAGTCAGAGGGAGGAGACTGCTGCAAGCAATTCAGGCTTGCAGCAGTCTCTTTGCAATGCTCTTACTGTTAAAGTGTGTTTTCCACTATGGAGCCCGTGAGTTTGAGGTTTAATGATTCATTTCAGGGTCATGCAAATGAAGGGAAATTTTTGCAAGTCAGAAATTCTCAATGCATAAGGTATTGTGTGTGCAGGACACCAAATTAAGAGAGATTCATACACATGCAAGACTTAATGTATTGGTTGTATTGGTGGCTCTTGCGTGCAGGACTGCATCATGTAGTTCAATATGAACTGACCAACTGATGATTGGTCACACTGTTTTGTGTGGATGATGTTGTGAGTGACTTTTTTTAACTTATTTCTATATTATTAGTATAATTTGGATAAATAGAAGGAATGCAGGTATCTAATACTACAGATGCTGTCAGAGTAAAGAAGACTTGCCGATGTTTGAAATTAAAAACTCTCAAGGGAAGCTAATGCATTGCACCTCCTCCTGATGGAAATAGAGAAAAGATTAAGAAAATGATTATCCTTTTGAATTTTATTTCCAAATCATTATTACATGTGTATATTAAATGTTATTACACATTAAGCACTTACATTAAAACACTTGGAAGTTTTGTCTTGATCATCACACTGAGCAAAAACTTCCAAAACATTCATAGCAAAAGGGTCGAAGTCATGAATTCTTTTTAAATATAAAAATTTATTTCTGCAAGGGAAATACATCACACACACCTTCAAGTGAAACTAAATGCTGGGGCAAAGACGTTTCTTCATGTTGAGAAAAAATAGATATCTCACTTCCAACCACACATACTGTACACTTATCACAGAATTGCACTTCTTAAAACAGGCCAGTAGAAACATTCTTCTTCAATCATCTCTTTTCTTGACATACTTGAACCACCAAAATTTCCAAACGTCTTCCTTGTTAGAGGCAACCAATCATGTGCAGAGTCTCTCTTCTGACACATCTGTTGATAGCAACTCAGTTCCTCAAGAAACCTCAAACTTACATCTTCCAAAAACTTTTCATCAGACGTGCAATTTACATAGAGGGAAAGAAAGGGTTGCATGACTCAACATTTTTAAATGAAGGCCTTTTGAATCATATTTTATTATTTATTCATTTGAAAGTGAAAAAGTTTAGTGTCCATTTTTCATTAGAAATGAATCAATTGTGTTTCTTTTAGTAGAGAAGCATTGTATTGCCATGCACTCCCCGTACTTTCCCTTCAATATGAAGGACATAATCAGCTCCATTTCCACGTCTTCACTCTACAGACATCACATTGAGAGGGACATCGCAATCAGTGCATATTTAACCATTATATCAGGCCCACAGAAGGGGCTCAACATTTGTAGTGGGCTGTACAAATTGTCTGTATTTTAGTGGGTAGGCACTCTGAGAAGGCACATTGATATTTTACAAAAGAGCAGTATGTGAAAAATGATAATTCTTTTCCCATTTTTTTGTCCTCCAACCACATTTCATTAGGTCTCTCGGACCAAATGATCATGTTACAGCAGGAAGCAGGTCAGTTAAGCACATTACAGGTTTCTGACTGGTTTGTACACTTCCGCTGCTAAAAGGTTATTTACTTCAGCGTAGTCCTGGCTGACAGCCAGTCTATGCACAGCTGGTTTCCAATGACATTTCAGCAAACATTCTGACATTTTCACCAATAAGGCACGGCGGTATCAATCTGGCCCCAGCTCTGCCAGCCAGGAAAGAGTCCGCTGGACATCCGTGGGCTGCCAAACTGATCGAATTCCATCTCCAGTACCTTCACACCCCCGTGTTTGTGCTCTGATGCCTTCCTCTGCTCAACAGAAGTTGGGGGCATGTGAGTGTTCAAGTCCTGTCCGTTACAGCTACCACGCTTGAGAACGTAGTTCTTGCCGTCGTTATTGTCCCAGAAGGTCTGACCCTGGGATTTGAAACTGATGCAGAACTCGACGCGATTCTGTGGTGGGATGTGGAGAGGCAGCTCCAGGACAAATGCAAAGGTGTCAGTATCCTGGCAGCTGTAGATGTTGTTCATAAAGGTGCATTCAACGTCAGTGAAGCTGACCCATGAGTCGAATGTGGCGCGCAACTGCACTGACTTCTCAAACCCCTTGTTTCGGACCTTGATGGTGCCGGTCAACGAGCGCTCCTGCAGCGAGCAGTTCTCCAAACAGACTGAGTTCTGAATCAGGCGGTTTCGGAAATCCAAGTAGTCGGCTGAGGGCTGTTTAAAGTCCAGTGCCAGGTTGCGCATTAAGCTGATCTTAAGATCCATTGTGGCTGTTTCCATGTCTGCCATGTCAAATTGCAGCTCCTCGCCGATTCCCCTACAACTCTTGTTTTGATATGGCTCATCATCGAACTTGGAGAAGACATGGATGGCGGTTAGTGACATGCCCTTCGAGTCTGCGAAAACCACCTTCTTCTTGCCGGCCTTGCTGTTGTTCCAGCCCACGCAGCCGCCATCATCCTCAGCTTTCTGCAGGTTGCTGAGACATGGCCGCAGTGGTTTGTAGAGCTGCTGGTTGACCCGATTCTTGGTCCTCTGAAGCTCCTCGTAGGAGCTGAGGAAACCTCGGAGAGGAGGCGGAGAGTGGCTGATGTAGAATCTCATAGCCACGTCCATCGGCATTACCGGGCCAGGCATTGCTGATGGACTGAAAGACCTGAGCAAACTGAGGGAGGTAGGGGGAAGAGAAGAGGGGAGGTGGTGAGAGAGGGAGGGAGGTAGGGAAAGAGTTGGTAAATTGAGAGATATAGAAAGAGAAAGGGGGAAGGATTAGAACAGTGGCTTTACTTTTCTGACTTCAAAAAATGTTCTGGTTTGATGTAACTTGTCACTTCTGCAATCAGCAAAATGCCAAAACTTTGCAATTCGTGTTTCGGTGAAAAGTCCCCATTTCACATATAATGCTTCTTTATAATATGCAGCTTAAATCTAAACTAGACTTGGGATCTAAATCATGCACACAAAAAACTTTTAAAGATGTTCAATCTTCTTTTTGTGTCAGCATGACATGCGTCACTTTTGCAAAACCAAAACCAAGCGCTTTCAGATCCTTACCTTGCAGCACTCATGGAATAAAGAAATAAACAGTTCCAAGGAGAAAAAAAGTTTTAAAAGTTTTCTGTCCCTTTGACTGGTAGCAGTGTTTGTTAAAATGTCATACTGTCGTCACGCCTCCTTTTCTTCCGCCTCAGTCTTGCTCTCTCTGCCTCTGAGTGTGGGAGCTTTGCTCAGCACTCAGGGATTTCAACTGCCACATAGAGACAATTTGCATATGCTGTCATATGGTTCTTCAAACAGCCAATGAAAGGGTTGTGGAATTCCTTGCCAACCAATCAGCACAAACTTGGCCTGGATGCTGGCCAGCTGATAGGGGAGTGTTGCCTGCATGGGCCTCATAGTTGGGATGCCTCAGGCTGTTGCCTCAGCTGCTATTTGAGAAACATGATGGACCCCTGCTGGTGTAGGAGATGACCTTCACTACAGAGCGCTGCATAAACCCTCATGACTGGGATTCTCCATTTCACAGCAGGATTATTTCTGTCTCAGTGACTTTGCTGAAAACAAAGTGTGATGCATGAAAAAGACGATTGTCCTAGTTCCTGAAACAAATAAGCTTTTCCTTATATGATGGAATATTCAGATACTTTTCAACAGATTATTTAAATGCCCGAAAAATACAGAGAAAAGCAGTTTACTTCTAAAATCTATTTTGGAAAAGTGATGCTTTGTAAGCCATGGACCGATGTTCCTTTCCACAAAACAAAATTGAGTAACAAAACAAAATTTCACATTTGAAATGGAATTCATTTTTGTCATTCTGCTGAGTCAGCACAGTTTGGAGCTTTAATTGAAGAAATGTATTTGAAAATGTGAGAAATAGACCACATTGACACTGATACATTGTGATTTCTGGGATGTGTTTGCAGTTTTACATGATGAGGGTCATATTGTGATGTATCTGATGGGTTTTTAACACTTTAGGCATAAATTAAATAATTAATGTCAGTGGGAATTCAAAGGCTTTTCTTCTCTTGCCTTGGTGTCAAAGCGGATCAGACCAAAATATGTGATATGAGAAAGTCCTTTTCCTAATTAGTGGTGTAAGAAATCTTCGATACTCAGATTAAAACACATGTAAGTTTTAAAGATGTTCAGTAAAACATACTGTATTCATGCCCAAAGATTAAAACCTTTACATTTAAGCAGTAAAAGTTGAGGGTTTTAGTAGCAGTGGTTTTGATGTGTGGTTCCATACTTGTTGACAGGGATGCTATTTTTAACGTTTCATTGATTTTTTAGTGGTCGGTTAAACATTACCCCCAAAAACATCAAATGGAACAAAGTTTACTTTATTTGGGGGAAGAATGGTTTATCACAACTGACAGAAATGGGTGAACTTAATATAATTTCACACTGTTAAATCTTAGGTCATCCCAACCGCCTTAAGCTCTTTGATCCTTTAGTAACAGGCCTGAGAGTTAAAAGGTCTGTTTGTGCCTCCTAGAGGCTGTGCTGCTTTAAACCAAAATAACAGCTCTGTAGGGTTTTCCCCCTCTGCAATGCCTCTGTGTGCCTCTGGATTATCTGCAGGGAGACTTTAGACTCAAAGTATCAAACATGCCTCTTTTGCATGATCACAAAGACAACAGACTTGTCTGGCTGTGTATGGGTTACTAAAATCAATCTCAACATGGACTCAGTATTGCATCAGAAAACACATTTCTTTATATAGCAGCATTTACAATCAAATAAACTCAAAAATGAACCAAAAATGCTGGAAAAATCCAGGTTAACAAACTTTCAAAACACTGACAACAGGTTTATAAGAATACAAATAAAAAGTGAATATTGTTCATGTGGTTTATAAATAGACCTTACTTTAAAGTTGTCATCAGAAATTCATATATATTTTTACGTATAATATGATAGTTTCAGTGTCTTTTTTTTCGACCTCTAGCAAATAGGTTTATGTTATTGATTCTGGTGGTCCCTACTGTGGGATTTTGAATATTGGGTGTTTACTCTCATTGAGCTCTTACTGTCATGCAGTGTTCATGTGATCATGCCAAAGTTAAACATTTGGGACGTTAAAAAACAAAACAACAGAGGATCAAGTTGGTCACCTTAAAGGTTAAATCAAACAAATTATGAAAACAAGAAAATAACAATTACACTCTTGATATGTTACCTCACACTTTGTTGCAGTTTTGTGGTCGTGGCTGTTTATCAGAAACAGTGTTGCTCAAGAAATGTACAAAAAGGGAATTATCTAAAGGAGAGAGTCTGATTGTGCTATTTATCATACTAACATATCTAAAATTAACAATGACTATGTTGTATACAGTATAAGCCAGTAAGCATAATACAAACATTTGGTTCCACTTTGTGCTCTCTTTTGGAGCATTTAACATTTCATTTAATCTCTCTTTTTCTATCTTGCAATTCCAATTCAGTGATCTTTACTGGATCACCAGTGCAGCCTGTGTACATATTGCTGAATCAGAAATCCAAACATGGAGTGGGGGCAATAATGACATTAGTAAAAAGATCAACATTTGTATATTTACTTTCTTACAACATTTGTACCACCTATGTTTACAAAATAAGTAATAAGTAAATATATACTCAATTTGAGGCATACTCATTTGCTTAATGAGTACTAGTACTGTTGTTGCATAACTTTTACTGATAATATTTCTGTACAGTAGAACATTTTTAATGCTGTATTCTTTTGTCTCAGCATTTTTACCTTCCACTTTGTATGACTAGGGTTGTGTTCTTTGTGCAGGAAAGTCCTTGGCACGCCCGTGCAAATATAACATTTAACTTTCTCCTTTTTTAGTCTGTTTGGAAATGTCAGCATTACGACAGAGACCTGACAGATCTGAAGGCAACATGAAGGTTGTGACACTTTTGGTAACACAGAGAGAGAGAGAGCGAGAGAGAGAGAGAGATTGACAGAGAGACCATGTGACACTCTTGGCGCACGTGTGGTTCGGGCTGCCAGTTGGCACGGTTCCATGTTCACGTAGCAACCACTCGACGGCCTGCAGACAAAAGTACTCAGGAGAGGCTATCAGGATTGGCTGACAGCTGTTGCCTGACTTAACTTTAGTGCTGTCAACATCGTAAGAGAAATCTATGTTTGAGTCTATTTCCCACAAGTACTTAGGTCCAGCAGAGCAAAGTCTAATATCAAGCATACCTGTGTGATAGCCAGAATAAAAATAGTAATGATTCCTTCCATGCGTTGATTTAATTTCATCTTCATTTTTTTCAAAGTTTGGCAATTTGGCCGTCACCATCTTGGATTACGGCCATCGCCATCTTGGCTTTTTGCAACCAGTGAATGGAAGTTACCATATTAGGATTGCAGTGGAGTGACGTAGTGATGCTGTATACGGCTCTAGTAGTGGCAGCATCCTGTCAATCACAATAAGCCCCGCCCTAAAGCAGACTCCGCTTTAAGGTCTAGTTTAATGTAAATGGGACCATAATTTACTAAAAGAACGTCATACTGTTTTGAAGACTTGAAACAATAAAGTGAGAACATAAACTCATGTTTACAATGTTTACTTATGTAAGTAATAAATCAAGTGAGAAGTAGTCATTTTCTCATAGACTTCTATGGAATCTGACTACTTTTTGCAACCAGAAGAGTCGGCCCCTGGTGGCCAGTAGAGAGAATGAAAGTTTAAGATGATTCAGCAGGTTACCGCCTGGCTGAAACTGAATTTGTTCAGCATCATTCACCATTGGACTTTGAGACATTAAAGTAATTAACAATGTTATGTTCTTATTGCTTATCAAATTGCAAAAAATTGCAGAAAAAGCACCTCGCATTGTCGTAATGTTTGTGTGGTGAGACATATTTGTGGGCGTGTCTGCCATGATCCTGCATGCAGCCTACATACAATAATTACTTTCTCTGATATTTTATGAGCTCTATAGATGTTTATCTGGCTCCTCAGACTCAGTTCAAAGTTGACTCCCAAAAGAATCTGGGTTGCAAGCTGACATAATTTAACCCCGGACACACCCATGTCTATTCTTAAAGTTCGAAGGACATTGGTACAGTGATTAGCCAAATGAAGTGCCCGCTGCTCTTGTTTCATGGGAACTTAATCCTGAGTCTAACTTTAGAAGGCAATGTTTACTATGTGTTTGAAGTCTTGAAGAGTAAATCTGGGAAAAAAGGAATTTGATATTAAACATCCTTCACTTTGAGTGAGTTAAAAATGTTCAGGTGGTAAAAAGGTGAAAATACCTGCTGTGGGTGTTTTCCCTGTTTTATTACCTGCTGTTTTCTCTTTTGTCACCAGAATTGTCTGGTGGGTTGCAAATTCCACCCACTACTGAGGCACAAGAAATGCCACTCATTTCCTTTTGGTGGAGGTGTAACAATCAATGACACGGTTTACTTCTCAGTTGATCTGCATCTTTGGGCTTCTGCTCGAAAAACAACAATTTCTTTTAAAGATGGCATCTGCCCAAATGTCAAAGTCAAGGTTTCAAGACAATAGTCCATAAACCAAGAGACGTCATGGTGACTACCTCCACTTCGTATATACAGTCTATGGTTGCGACACCTACATATTGCAGCAGGAAATATGTCTCATGGCATTAAACATATAAAAACTTAATGAAATCAGGTTTTGCTGAATCATCCAATCTCAATGTTTTCTTCTAATGTCTAATTATCAGGGACTTCAGCTCACCATTGACTCAGGTGACCTGCAGTGGAGAGTTGAGGATCAACCAGTTCTTTTTCATGTAATGTCTGGATCACGTAGATATTCCAATGTCCAAGAGTTCAGTGGGGGAGAGTGTTTTTAAATTGCTTGTTTGCTTTCTTTGTGCTAGTGCAGTCGATAAAGTTAAAAGTCAAAATTGTCCCTATCAGTCACGTAGCTTCAGCATGCTGAGGTGTGTATCCCTCGTTAACCCTGCACACTTGGCACACCCGAGCACTGTGGGGGAAATGAGGTCAGCCCTACCCACACAAGCATATTGAAACAGCACATGGAGTGTCACAGGCATGCAGTACTATCTAACATCCATTTATATACAGGCTCACAGTATGTTGAAACCTTTTCTTGTCCTTATCTGAGCCGCATTAACAAACACACGCACACACACACACCCACACACACACACACACACACACACACACAGACACATGTTACCTCAGGCTCAGCTGGTCTTGAAATAATCAGGCGTCAGTGATTAGACTGTTATCTGACTGATGATGAAGCTTGTGTCAATTTTCTGACAGAGGTGTGAGAGACTCACACTGAAGGAAACTGTCCATAATCAGCGGTCGCTTTAGTCCAACACAGGAGGACAACACAATGTCAACAAGTCTTGGACTTATATCAAGTGGGAGTGTGATGGCTTTCTTGTGATTACCTGGATGTATTATCCTAACCCTCTTATTGAGTAGGCCTAAACACGTTCTCTGAGACCCAAAGAACATTTTTACTGAAGCGTACAATTTTGAAATACAGGTACATTACTTTGTACATTACTTAGCATGTTGACATTCAATAGTTGCCAAACATGTTGCATACTAAATAAATAGCATTTCATTGGGAAATGTAGTGCAATTTCCTTCACTTCTTTTTTTTAGGCAGTAGTAACCGGTTATTTCGCAGCTCATCAAATGTGAAGCATCGTTAGTGAGTAGGCTATTATGTAGAGTAGTTAGACCGGCTGAAGTATTAATTTACACATGAAGGCCTTGATCACAAAGGTAGTGATTTTCTTTTGTACAAAGTCTCTCTTGAAGTAATGGACTGTAAAATGATTTTCCATCTAAGGCGTATATCTTTCTCATCACAAAAAGAAACCATGGTCCTGCAGACAGTACACACGTTTTTAGTGAGTGAAACCTGACTAAATACACATTGTATTCATACTGTAAGGTACATGGTTTTATCCAAAACAAAAAATTCTCTGTTTAAATAAAAGATTTGTTTTCTCATGAGTTATCTCCAACTTTTTTTTGTTTACGTCCACTTCATTAGGAAGCTTTTTGATGTAAGTCGGTTTGAATTCCTTGCCTCGTGGCTCCAGAGCTACAATAATATAGATATGCAACCAGGACATATAAGGTGACTAACAACAACACCTTCCAACACTCAAAAGAGTGGGACCCCAACTACAGTATATATTAAATATATCAATCTCACGTCCAATATTGCTGTGAACATGACATGCATTGTATGATTCCTCTTAAGTTCTTCTTGGAATTGTTTCCACCACTGATATTACAGTGCAGGACAGACCACAGACGCTATATCATTCTCCTGCTCAGACACTGTTAATGGTACGATTGGAAAGGACGGGATGGGAGTGGTAAATGATCAGCCAGACGTGTTAAACTTATTTATCACACGATTTACGATGAGAATGAGGCCATGAGTCACCTGCCTCGTGTCTCAACCTTTGAGTGAAGAAAGCGTGTATGAAGCAGCAGCTGTGTGAACACGTTTCAGTTCTTGACCCGCATGCTGCTGTTAGATGTCATAGTTCTACAGGACAAAACCATTAGTCAGAGATAAGACAGGACATTTTCCAACATTTTAGATAGTAGATCACAAGTAAAAGTTTAAAAGCTGTACATTTAATACAATAACACTTGTTTCCTGTGAATAAAATACATAAAGTTGTGCTCCTCTTATAACGTGATTGTTTTTTTATTTTCTTCTTACTGTCGCTGCCATATGTGACTGCAGGACATTTAATTAAAGTTGATCTATTTCTGTCTCTCTTTCTCAGTCGTCCACATAGATAATTTGCCATTCTAGTCTTTATATATTTCATACACAGTGTATCTCCATTAGGTCTTGCCCTATTGCACTCACTCATTATGTCGTGTTTTTACTGCAGTGATCCAGCGGTGACCTCTGGTGGCACATCCTGACTGGTCATCTTTCTGTTGCTGTGCAGAAATTGTAATTAAAAAAAAGAAATTCAATAACATCACTTGAGATTCACTTAATGCTTGTTTATAACATTCATATTGTTTGGCAAATGTAATACTCAATAATATCCACAGTAAACACGCAATGGTCAGGTATTATCTCATGCTGAAATCAATCTTTTAAAGACCTTATTACATACCAATATTATGTAATGACACAGTTACAACATCCTTCATTAATTTGTTATGAATATCAATGCTTTATTCTGGATTTATTGAATTGGTTATTGACCAAGATTTTGCAATTCTAAACCTTTTCCAGCAGAGAGCAGCAGAGATAAGCTGAACTCAGGATTCAAACTAATGCAGCTCTGCTTGGGAATTGAAACCAGGGTTGGACAAACATGAGCTACAGAAGAGTCTGCAGTGTTTAGTCTTTCCAAACAAACAGGAAGCAGCAGCAGCTGATTTCACTGATGAAAACATTTTGAAGTGAGAAAACATTTTTTTCTTTTTGCAACAAGATTACCTTCCGCTAACAAGTCAATGGAATAACCTCCCAAGTTAATTTAAAACTCAACTCTCATCCCATTGGCTGAATTAATTTATAGATGTGTGTGATTGTTTCTCATGCTGTTTGCATGTGCTTGTGTGTGACTGTGTTCTGTTGTGTCTTATGGTAATATGTCATCTGCTGTAGTCCAGATCCTCTTGCAAAGATCTTTATCTCAATGACAATACCTGATTGTATAAAAGTTATAATCGTAATATAATACAGTATATTGTTTTTAAATGTCTTGAAATCAGATGTACACATATTACACCACAAGTCATTAATCTGTCTTAAATATGAATCATTGATAGTCAATCATTGGACACAGGCACTGGTGTGGCTTTTTATGCACGACAGCCCAAAAACTTACAGTATCTTTATTATTGAGTTATCTCTAGTGACTTAATGTTCTTGTAGACGTAGATCAAAGGTTAAGACCTTGGTTTTTTTACAGATTGTGATGAACATTCTGATCAGCTGATGTGATTGTTCGGCTGGTGAAGAATGTTCGGTGGCAGAGAGGTTGTTGGTTCAAATCCAGTGTGCAACTTAAAATATACAGTCTAACCAGGAGACAAGAAATCAGTTCGACTACAAAGTTGTGTCTTTAAGTTTCTTGAAAGACGATAGAGAATACTGTTTCTCACAAAGGTTTAGTGCTTCATCCGTGTCTCAGCAGAACCTTGGATTTGTTTGACAGTGTGCATGGTGGTGAGTGCCCACAATGACCAAAGAGGGAGAGGAAAAATGAAGATGGTAGAGAAAAGCTGAGGAATAAAAGCTGAGCTGAGCCGAGGCAGAGAGCTGCCAGACCCTCACTGTGCCCGAGTCCTTACAGGCAGAACGCCAGCGTCCAACATGGGGGGTCTTAGTGTCCGAATCTATGGAGGATCTGACCCATGCTGCTCCCTGCTGTGTGTGTGTGTGTAGGTGTGTGTGTGTGTGTGTCTGTGTGGGTGTTGCACCAAAACAATCAGGCGACCATGGAGATGTGAAGTGGGAGAGGTGATTATGATGTGGTTATTTGAGTCCTGGATCTGAAAAGCCTGTAATAACGGGCAATATAGGCAATCCACCAATGTTGCTCTTATGTGAACTTTGGATTTTGTACACAACACTGGGGCTAACGTTGGGGTGGTCTAACAGAAAGTCTCAACTTCAGCATACACACACTTTGGTAAAGCTACATGCAACGCAAAGCCTGTGACAAAGTGTGTGATAGTAAGATCCTGAATACATGAGATTAGACACATACATAAGGAGTACAGATGGCTTCATAGAGGGTTCACTGCATGGATTGTTTGATATGTAAGCTAAGGCTTCTGCAGTCGCAGCTCTCAGTTCAGTTGAACATCTAATGATGGAATATGTTCTGGAAGAAAGCTATACTGTCCCTCCAGTGGAGGTCGACAGACTTGGAAGCTGTCCTGGAGGCTCATGGTGCATCAAAACCTCACTTAAACACTTCATATGTGTTGTTATTTGTTTTCTATCTGCACATCCTTTGCAATAGAGTGATCTATTTAGTGCCAGCGCGTCCATAGCGTGTCCTCGAGAAAAACAAGCCCACCACGTTGCTATTTGTATTATGTGTATGGAATATTGCAATATCAGTGAACTACATTTACAGAACTGATTGGAAAGGGATTTTCCCTTTGAAGATGTGATACAATCACAAGAGTATCTGCAGAGCTGTTGACTTGAGACTTTGACTCTTTGTCAGATTTGAAACACTAAAAAATGAGAATGTTATTGCTCAACTTGTGAGACTTGACATGCTTTAGGCCTGACTGCCTAAAGATGTTACTTGAAACTTAAAAGTAAGAACTCAGAACATTAGAGCGATAAAATCTCAAAAAAAGCAATAGCATTTCTTAATCAGCACTGCTACTCTGCGCACTGACAAACTGGTGTGGTTGATGTGGATGCTTAATTGTGCAGTCCAATGTTGATAGCTTTTGAAATTAGGTATGAAAAAATATTTCTATAACTAGTCTAAACATCAGCCTTACAGAGCCAGTGTGATTTAAATAGCATCTTAGAATTGTAACTTTATAATATTAGCTTGTTCTTAGGATGACAAATGGATGAAGGAACGGATTAACTAATTGATAAATGGATGCAGATTTGGGAGAAATGTATGATCACCAGGTCTAATCAAGCAGAGCAGAGAGTTCTCCCAGTTCACACTAAAGTTCTTTAGATTAGTTTGGGTGGGCTAGTGTGTGTGTGTGTGTGTGTGTGTGTGTGTGTGTGTGTTTGTGTGTGAGTGTGTGTCTCAACAAGTACAAACACACACACACACTTGCGCCTGCAGGGTCATACAACCCCTTTTAACAAATTGCAGGCTACACTAAGCTATACATCCTGCCAAATTGTCACAGAAACCACTACAACACACACACACACACACACCGCCTTTTGGACTGTTGGCATGGTAACAACTGAAAGGTGTCCAGGCTCTTCGAATTCCCATTTCTTTCCTATTTTTTCTGTTCTTGGGACTCATTCTACTGCAAAGTTAGATGTTCTATATTTAAAGCCCTTCTGTAGACAGTGTGTTGAGTGGACATGCACACCTTGACTACCAAGTGGTGCTTGAAAATGTTAAGCTGTTGAGTACATACAGTACATGTCTGCATAATTTCATATGTTTTAATATATTTTAAAACCATATACCACTACACCGTCAACCTTGCTGTCTGTAATTGCCCTTCAGAACTATTTATATAAGCATTAACTAATATAAGGCCACAATCAGCAGGAAGACCATTTGGTCCGAGATGAACAAATTACAATTAGTACAATTAAAATTAAAAGAAATCTTCCAAAGTCAAATCCATTATATGATGTCGCATTGAGCCCAAAACATCTTGGTTTGGGTCAAAATATTGACTTGGTTAAAGGTGAGTGGCCTTCATCATCATGGGAAATCTAATAACTGCTTAGTTAAGGGAAAGACCGTAGTCACGGTTAAAATAAAGTATCACTGGTTAGGACTGGATCGGTGCATGTACCTTTAAGGTATTGACTGAAATAAGAGGAGGTGGTATTAAAACCTCCCCAGTCAAAACATACCTAATCGATCCTTTTTGTGGCCAGATCAAAAAAAAAATTATTTATTACCTCCAATTCCACTGTGAAGGTGGAAGGTTTCTCTCAAAGTTACAGTTGTACTGTACATGAATCCCCCAAGCTGTTTCTTTTCACTCCAGAGCACAACAGAGCAGTTTGCAGCAGCAACATGCAGCCACAGATCAATGGAAGAGCCACAAATAAGAAAAGTGCAGCTGCAGTGATCACAAATTCCATTGTGTTATGACATTGACCAAAAAAGTCACCCCATTATATTTATATTTAATAATTTGCATCAGTGAGGTGAACGTGTGAGTGTTTTAAATGAAGAGGTAGAGCTGGAAAAACATTTATTTATTGAAACAATATTGTTTTTATTAAAGAATTCCAGAAACAATGTTAACATTTCTTTAAAAAATAAAAAAGCCCAACTGCCACAAATCACACCCAAAACCAGATTGTTTGTACAAAGCAGTTACACAAAGTTTATACAAAATATGAGTTACAAAAAATAAACTAGTAATCACTACTATTATCGCCATCATCATCAGTGGTGATCATTGATTGATTGTTCACCAAACCTTTTATTTGTTAGTCAGAAAGTTAAAAAATTACACAGTTTAAACGGCTCAACTACAACAACGTTTATACGACATAACACATCCCAAAGCTAAATATGCTTAACTAACACAACACTTAAGTTAAATGTTTTCCTCCATTCAAATATTGTTCATCTGTTCCCTCCCCTGTGGATTTACGTTAGCAGATGGCGTGTGCAATGACTTGGAGGGACATTTAGTGAATTGTGGGTTTTAGTTAGTATTGATAGATTTAATATAATGGTTTTATAATTCAGGTCAGGTGGCCCCATTTGTTAAAAGTCTATGTTTTTAAAAAGCTCATATGAACAAAGTGTTTTGTCTTACGGTCAAATCAAAGTCAAAGTGGCTGAAATCTCCACTTTTACTTTATCGATAAACAGCTGTGGAAGAAAAAATGAATCTAAATTATTTTTACAAATGAGCTGCCTGGTGTTTCCTGTATAATAAAAAAAAAAAAAACATCTTTCTATGGGTTGTTTTCAGATTGTGAACTCGCACCATCATGTATCAAAAATGAGCTTTGCATTTCCTTCATAGTTTCCCATCAACCCTCAAAAAACTTGACAAAGAACGAGCAGACGGAGTGCCATCCCTCACTGCAGTAAGTCTGCACAGGCTCCATGTCGTTCACCACTCCTTCCTCGTTAAACCCAGTCCAATCCTCCTCCTTGTTCTCCTCTTCCTCCTCCTTCTTCTTCCTCTTCTCTACCTTGCCTCCGTCTGAGCTCTTACTGGCCGGCGGTACTCTCTTCTTCCCTCCCTTCCTCTCCTCCTCTCCACTGCGTTGGGCGAGCTTCATGTGGGCCTCGGCGGGAGCCTTCTTGCAGGTTTTAGCCTTGAGGACTTTCTCTCCTTCGCAGGCGTTCTGCCTCTTCTTCAGCTTCCCCACCAGCTGCTTCCAGTACTGGCTGGACTTCACTCCATAGGCCTGGCAAAGGTCTGGTTTACCGGCGTAACGACACCAATACCTAGAGGAGAGGTGAAGGAAGGGCAAGCGTGAGTAGAGGTCAAGAAAGAAATTGAAGTTAATGAACAATTAAAGCAATTCATTAATAATTAATAATTTGATATTTCTTAATGAAAGAAACAATCTTTTTTTTCCTCCCTTGTCAGTTCGTTCAAGTTGCTTTGTTGTTGTTTTTTTGTGTTCAAGCATCTATTTATCTGGAGCTGCTTGGCTGTCTACCTGGCTGTTTGCTTTCTATCACAGTTGCCCTGCATAACCAGGTGTGCAACCTGAACCTAACCATGTTGTGAGCCATGGTCTCCAATGTCAAAGTGCTGAATTTGTCAGATGTGTTTGAGTATTACTAGTAAAGACTGCCCTGAACAGAAGGAATCTTTAAATGTCACTCACTGTTTGACTTTATGTTCCTGCTAGCGTCAGACACAAACAGACTGTCCAACTCAGCTGTTCCGTCTTAATCATAAATATGTATCAAATGTTCCTCATTAGGCAGTTCAGTCCAGAATTAAACTAATCAGCACAGGAATGATTTGACTAATAAGCTCCAGTTATGTCATTCTCACTGTGTTAACTCCTGAATTATTTAAATGACTAAAAAAGACTTTAATTCAAAATGACGCTTTAGTCAGTTTCACAGGTGACATCAAGGTGAACTACGGTATCCATTGCGAGATGCTTATGTCTCAGGTGAGCTATTACTATTAATGCTTCCATCACCTCTGCTGGACTCCCAGTGTTTCAGTGCTGCAGTTCACCAGCAAGCGGACCAGGCCTTCACCAGACGTCTGCCAAGTGCAGCTATGGCCCTCCTTGGTGGTCAGCTCTCCGGAGCCTGGCACTGAGCGATTTCTAGCTCTCTTGGCTGGTTGCGGTGACGGTGGAGGCTGACGGGGTTTTTCGGGTTTCGCCTCACCAGGCTGCCGCTTGGCCTCAGGGACGACGGGGAGGCAGAGGAGCAGGAGAAGGAGGAAACTGCATGGCAGGACACTCATGGTGGCTGGAGACATTTGGAAACAGAAAAAAAAGATAGATACTTTTTGCTTTGTGTTGAAAATCAATGTCATCCACTTCTAGATCATAGTTTTAGTTTTGTGACATAGAAAAACCCACAAAACCCTACCTGCCTAGCTCGAGAAGAAAATGGAAAATGTATCAGGTGTTGGTGGAGACTAAAAGCAGAGCTAAAACTAAGGTAATATTGGGCTTACATTTATCAGGTGAAACAAAAACAAATAATTACACACTGGATCCTACATTTTCCACAATGCTACTCCATTGATTCTTTTATTAGGCCATTGGTGCCTGGTAAATGTCCATGTACCCATCATCAGGTTTAGTTTTTAGTCTTTAGAAAGCTCCCACCAAAGCCAAGGAGAACATTGTTTCACAGGCTGAATACTCACTGTTAAATGTAAACTGGACTAAACAAAAAGATAGGAATAAATGCTATTTTCTCCATCCATTTATCAAACGTCTATCCAGTGCCGGGTCACGGGGGAAACAGGCTCACGTCCCTCACCCCAGCACCGCTTTCAAGCTCTTCCTGGGGAACCCTGAGGCAATCCCAGGTCAGATGAAATATGTATAATCCCCCAGGGCCTCTTGGCATTCTGCTCAGATGCCGGGACCCATTTAGTTGGCCCCTTTCAATGCAAAGGGGCAGTAGCTCTACTCCGACCTCCCTCCGAATTTTTGAGATCCTCATCCTATCTCTTAGTCTAGGCCCAGCCACCCTCAAGCACATGACCAAAGGTGAGGGTCTGAACGTATACGGTGGACTGGTAAATCGAAACCTTTGTTCTTAGGGCTCAACCCCTCTCCATGAAAACCACAAACTGGATTGGAGACAAGGATGAACCCTGGCGGAGGCCAAAACGCACTTGAAACATAATGTGACTTTGTGCCAAGTATACGGACACAGCTCTCACTTTGGTTATACAAGGACTGCATGTCTCGTAGCAACGTACCCTGTATTTTCACAGTACCCACCACAGGACTCCCCGGGGCACACAGTCTTTTAAAAGATGGAAACCACCAACGAGGTCTGCCACTCCAAAGTCACTGTCCCCATCCTGCATACCACACTGAAGAGCCAAGACCGCCCAACAATGTCCCAAATCGTTTCCTCATTGATGTAACTCACAGTATCCCTACCACATATTTAACAAAGGTCAAAGGAAATGTTCATAAAAGCCCTGTGAGTATGAGAGCTCTATAAACAGCGGTGTATTTCAATACTCCAAACGAGATCTTAGGAGCTAAAATAAAAAAAAAAACACTTGTATTTTCAACACTAGAACATGTAATTTGAAGTAATTCTCTATGTCTGAAGGGATTCAGCATTACTAATCTTTGAAAAGAGATATTTTTGTTGCATAAACAGTATTCAAGAGGTCCAGAATGTCATAGAGCGACACAGCACGAGTGTTAAATGTTTTTAAAAAATGGACAATGAACACAGAGTGGGGGCGTGAGTCTCTGTCAGCGACGTATTGAAAGTCAGCCAAGCGTCAGAAACACTCCCCCAAGATGTCCCAGACCGGACATGCAGCTATCAAACATCAAGCACGGAGAAAGGGAAGGTGGAGGAGAGGATTACAGCTCCTATTAATAATTCATTTCCACATGTATTTCTCTTTTACAAAACACAGTAGTATCAAATGCAAAAAAAATAACGAGAAAATACAGAAAAGAAATACATACAACAATATTCTAATATTGATTTTAGCAAAGTCAATACATTTATAAAACTGATCCAAGTGAATCTAAAGGAAAAATTCCTTTGTCTCTTCTGCCTGCAGTCGATTTGTCAATTTAGGTGATGTGTGTTTAATTAACGGCCTTTGCAATCAGCAAAGTAAACAATTAGAGTCTGAATTAATGAGCCTGTGTACCACTGTGCCCCTGGGTCAGTGTATAAACACTGAACAGGTTGCATCCCTGTACCAACCGTTAATGATGTTATACAGTGCAAACAACAAAACAGGTTGTAAAGTGCCATAATTATTCTTATTAATAATGTTTGTTGTTGTGTTGTAATGAGGTGGAAAATTAAATCAATAGTAGATCCAGAGCTCATAGTGCTTTTGTTTCGATTATAGCCAAAGCACTCTCTGAACAAATGTGCCAACCAGGCACTTTACTACAATTATTATATTTATTTATCTATATTTCCCATTGGGAAGCAAAAAGAAAAATGTACCAAGGGCATTGTAAATATTACAACAGCATGTAAGGTTTACCACGAGAACTCCTCGACCGGTATAATACCAAAAATTAAGCAATACATGTGAGCCAATCAGAGTTGAGAATTCTCCGATGCCATGGTATGCTTAATAATTGACTTTGAATGGTGATAAGTGGTCATGGTTTGAAGATTAAACCCCACTCTGGCCTGCGCCCTTACAAAATATAACATAACACAATATTTTGTGTCTGACTCTGAATTGATTTGTTGTTCAACTACAATGAGTGCAGATCTCCGCCATGTGTGTCTGCAACAGCCACTGCTGTATTATGTGATTGAATCAATACAACACACAATTGGCCAACCCCCTGTCTAGACACCAACTGGCCTTAATGTGTTGTCGAACGCACTTCATTCAAACTCAAAACAAGCAGCGATGTATGTAGGCCATACGCTCAAAGTCTTTGTATGAGAAATGTCATCACCGAGGTGTCTGCCCGCGTAGCAGCAGCTGAGAGGCGGCGATGTACTCAGCAGTGAGTGTACTGGTAGCTCCATTAGCTGTTAGCACAAAAACATTGAGTTTGGCTAAATAAATATGCAAAGAAATAATATAAAAATACAAATAAAATAATATTTGTTTGGTTTCCCGAAGTAAATTATCTTGCGACAATATCTGTCAGAGACAAAACATCATGTTGCTTCTTATCAAAGAAGAAAGTGACGCCACTCTACTGCTTTCAGCAGCTGTAGTTACTGTGTTACTTCAATAACAATTGAACGTTATATATAATAGTGTATCTTTTTTTCTCTCAAACTGGTTTGAGGCGATGACTTTTTTTCTCTCTTTCAAATCCTCCTACAACATATTCAGGATTTATTTTTAGAAGTTCATGTTCATCTTGAAATAAGAATAATAAAACAAAAACAAAAACATCACATCCTTTGGCAATATGAAACCGCTTTCCACTGCAGCGTTTTAAAACGAGTTTCTGGGAGATAGAAAACAAAGACACAGCACCAAAACAAAAATAATCCCCCCTTCCATGCACACCCCCCACCGCTCCAAATGCACCCCTCATCAATAAGTCATGACAAAAAAACAAGTCTTTCTTCTTTGTCTCTCGCGCTCTAATATTTGGTTTGACAGCTTTAGGAAGACACAGAAATGCAGAGTAGAATAGTGTTCAGGGTTTGTTATTCAGTGTGAGCAGAGGCCCGGTGTTCTTACCATGTGACGTTCCACGGCTCAGAGTCGCTGTGGGAATGTGGAGACCACAAACACTTGGATAAAAGAGGGGAGAAGACAAGGATAAAGGAGGAGAGGGTGGAGGAAGGAGGGGGGCTTTGGGGAATGAGGAGGACTATACGAAGAACTGCCCACCCAAAAACCAAAAACACCTCCCACATTTACCCCTCCTGACAAAACCCTATATATGTGTGTGTGTGTGTGTGTGTGTGTGTGTGTGTGTGTGTGTGTGTGTGTGTGTGTGTGTGAGAGAGAGAGAAAGTGAGAATGGACACACTTGCCAAGGTTTCACACTCTGTAGGACACTGATGACATCTCAGGGGTTTGGATGCCTCAGTGTCGTTCAACTCGAGAACAAAACTCTTTTTTATAAGATTCTGCATAAATGCTTCAACTGCAGCTTCTTGATTTTGTAAAGAATTAGTGTGCTACAGTTGCAAGGATTTTGATGTAAACATGACAAACAGTGCAGATAAATGAAAATGAGAGCGAGATGTACAAGATATGAAAAAAAATAATGAATGACATTACGATGAATCTGGTGCAGAGATTGGGATTGATTACCCGCCATTTACTCTAGCAGCTTGTCATTATATGATATTCAGAATTCATTTAGAAGACTATAAGCATCAATGTTATCAGAGAATAATGAATACTATCTGCTCTTCAGAGTCAGAGCAGTCTATGAAGTAAATAAATTCACGATTGTATAAAATAGTCAGGTTTTGAAAGCCAGCAGGAAGCACTCGGCTGTAAAGAAGCCCTGGACCAAAACAAACATTAAAAATTGAAATCCACAACAACCACATCAGCAGCTCAATGTGACTCCAAGTCACAGTGAAAAGGTGAAAGAGATAGAAGGAGAGTTCAACATCAGTGATGCAAAAATATATACTTTCGAGGCAACAGACAACAAAATATCACAAAAGTCTAATTGATGCCTGCAAAAGATAATATGACAATTTCATATGTATGCAGTCATATCTTGTGTGGCAGTGTGGTAACTTGGTTGAAGCCTCTGTAAGCAAAGCTTGTAGCTCCGAACTGCATGTTAAAAGTGAGATGGCTGAGATGGCTATACGGTAAATATGTTGAAGCAATAAAGAATTGACTGTTCCTCCTGCATGTGAATGTGACATGAGCTCCTACAGAGCCTGTGACCTTTACAGCACAAATCTACAGCTCATTCTAGAATGAGAGATAAACAAATACGGTATAAACAAAAAAGCTAGTGAGCTTCTCATTTCCCATGTATCCCCAAAATGATCCATAATGCCTGACCTGTCACACGAAAGAACGTCGAAACTCAAAGTCACTTTCTCTATCGGCCCGAGTCTCTCTCTCTCTCGCTCCCTCTGTCGCTGCTTTTATAACAATAAGTATCTCGGCCCTCAGCGAGATGAATGAGGAGAATCTTCTCTCTCCTCCAGGACAAAGAATCGTGCAGGAATCTGGGTCACAGCTTAACCCCCCGTCGACACCCTGTCTTCGCCGGCCCAGCTCCTTCTCATTCAGCTCAGGGGTTGCTGGAGATGCGAAGACGGCCCTTTGCCGACGCACGCTGCCAAAAATCTGCTTGGCGAGAGAAGGATGTTCTAAAAACAAGACGACAACGGTAAACATGTTGTTCCGCCCAGTCTGGGCCAATCAGGAACAAATATGTCACCTTGTTTTCAGCTGCCAGCACACTTTGCCCTCGAGCCGAACGTATCGATGAGAAGCATGATTTTCTCAAGTTTTGTCAAAAGCAGATCAGTGGTGTCAGGGTTTGTGTATGACCCATAGAGGGGGAATACATAATGTGTGGAACTGAGATGGTTTTCATCCACTCTCGATTCTCCATCTTTTTTTTGGATACTTTTTACACCAGAGAGAGACACATTTGTAATTTCAAATTGAAGATGTTTACACATAGTAGTGGAAGATTTATTTTGTCAAATTAGCAGTGTCACAGTGTAATATAACACACTGGATTGCTAATAAAATCTTGCATTCAATCTTTTACTAAAGGCTGCATTCTTTGGTTTTAGGCCCTCAGTAGGCTGAAGGACACATGGTCTGACACCGGCTGGTCTCATCCAGCAATCGTAGCAATACCTACAAAAAATAACGCGCAGTAATACGTAGAAATCCCACAAATGTGTCCGTATGTTATCCACATCATCTTGAACCAGGAAGTATAAAGACGGCTAAATCATCGGCCGGGGCGGACAGGAGGGGAGGTGGATGGGTCAACCGAACAGTGATCTTTGAGCCACTTCGTTCCCCGTGTGAGACTAGAGGTCAGTGTTGATGTTTTTGTCACAGAACTTGCGTACTTCAGTGACGGCACTTCTGTGGTTATTTTAACCGAAACGACGAACTGTCCCTTAACCTAACTAAGTGATTTTGTTGCCTAAACTTCACTGAGTTTCCTTTGAAGATGGAAATTTATTTTGAAAAGGCCATATTCACGTAACAAGCTGAAATTAACACATGTTGCAGGCTTTCATAGGAAAATGCAGGAAAATGAGGAGTATCTTTTCGTAGAATATGAACCGTTGTATGGTGAATATTGGACGTAATTCATCAGACGAGCACCACTCCACTGGGATGATAATTTAGCTCTGTGTCAGCTGGATGTGGAAGTAAATTTACTAACATGTTTGCCAGAACACAGGCTGATAATACCCTTTACATTTTAGCTGTGATTTGGTCTCCATCACCTCCACCAATTATCTGAATTAGCCTCTAGATTTTTCACTTCAATCCTAGTGTGTGTGTGAGAGGAACGTGTCCCAATTCATTGGAGAACAGATCGCCAGCTGTGACTCTGTTGCCTCCTGTTGGTGGATTCTAGAAACAAACTCAATCAAGAGAGCTGATTAGAAAAAAAAAACACTTCATCTGTTTGATAAACAGTCCGATGTGCAAAACCGAAAAGTCATTAAGAGCAAACGTGCCAAAATCTGTTGTTCCAAACAAAGACATTTTGATTACCTTTTCAAACGGCACACCGGATATTTTTGGAGATCTTCTACACATTAATTTGTGCACAAAGCATGTGCCACACCATGTTTTCATTCATAAAGTAAAATGAATTACTGTTATCCCGGTAGGGTGATTCAACCTCCGCCTCAGACACATCTTCACTGGAGTATCAATAATATGGTGATATTCTCATGCACACAGGTTTTGCTGCAGGGTTTGTTGCTGTTTTCTTGGAGGCTTAATTTCAATGCATGTTTCCCACAACCTGCTACCAATGTCTTCTCCTTTTTACATTTCTGTTTCATTTCTCCTACAAGACTGAAAACCTGACGGAGCGTCTGTGAGGTCACTATCTTGTCTCCAACTGTCTGCACGAGTGTGTGTGTGTGTGTGTGTGTGTGTGTGTGTGTGTGTGTGTGTGTGTGTGTGTGTGTGTGTGTGTGTGTGTGTGTGTGTGTGTGTTTGTGTTTGTCTGTGAGCTAGATGAGCTGGTAATTACTTGGAGCCCTTCACAGCAAACAGAGGTCTCCACTTTCTGCTTTTCAACAGTCGTTGAGAGGTGGCCGCAATCAGCGCTCCATCTCCGCCGTCACCTCCTCTGCCGTGATTACTGCATTGATTATGACACCAAACTACCACCTTGAGTGTGTGTGTGTGTGTGTGTGTGTGTGTGTGTGTGTGTGTGTATGTGTGTGTGTGTGTGTGTGTAGAAAAAAGGGCAATATAAAGGAGGTGAAATTCAAAGAGAATGGGATGGGACTGTAATGGAGCTGGCTGTCTTTAAAAAAGCATTTGAAAGCTGAGAGAGCTGTTCTCCGTTGGCATATTTAAACTGGTAAGCATGTGAAGGATGTCACATGCCTGGCCTGAAATAAGAATTGCTGAGTTTGAGATGTTCAAATTCATGACATACTTCTTCTCTGCCTTTTATTTGCGCAGAAAGTGTTCTTATAGGCTGTGCAACTATTTGGTCTTAGCAATTACCATTTCATTTTTAGTGTGCAATGCCAGTTAAGACCTTCTTTAAGTATTTTGTCTAACCACAAAAAAAAATAGAAAAGTGAGTACCACAACGAAGAAAGTAGTAAAAGTGTGAAAGAATCAATGTGAACGTTTTGTCATTAAACTGAAAATGTAACTTAAGTGGCATTTGGTTTCCTCCAAAAAATGGATGTTTCTGAACCCGGTTCAGTAGTTAATTAACACAACAGCATTTTAGTGACAGATACAACAGATAGACTGTACCAGCCCGGTTCCAACAAGGGGCATATGAAAAGGTCATTTTGCTGCTGTTTTGTTGGACTAAAAACTGTAAGTCTTTCGATTAAATCATGACATAGTTTCTGCTGCCTCCTCATCATTTTCTGCATTTGTGTGCATCTCCTGTTGCCTGTTCTCCAGACCGTGACAGAAAAAAGCTCTTATTGCTTTGCGCCTCCAGGACCACTGAGACCCTCCAGCTGCAGGACTATCACATGTTTTACTCTTCTCCATCTAACCGTACAAACCATGGATCATTTTCACTACGCAGCACTGGCAGCAACAAGTACAGTATTCACTCTCCTTTTAGCTCTGGTTTGGTCTCTTCCAACTCCTTTAAAAAAGATGTCCCCCTTTAGCTGCTATCATATTAGATTCAGCAGCTAGTTAACTGTGTCTGTCTGCTGTTTGATGCTGAACAGGTCGTGTACAGTTGGTATTTGAAAAGTTAACACTGAAAACTGCTGTCTGCTCCTGGAAAGAATATTGATCAGAACGCTGAGACTTGACCATTCAACATATGCTGTAAAACCAAAACTACATGCTAAAAGAGGCTAAAAACACTTTTACTTTATACTTTTGCAAAGAGGAAAAACAGCTCCATTTCTACTAACTAGGTGTGTAAATCTCTAAAAGTAGTTGTTTGATTCACTATTAGTATTAACAATATGATTAGTTGGGCTTTAAATATTTGTTTTTCACATTTTTGGTGTTTTGTATGTAAATGAAAAAATACATAAAAAGAGGAGAAAACAGTCTCACTTACTCACAAATAAAGACACCAACAAAATAAAAATAGCTTAGAGATAATAACAAGTGAAGCGCTGGATGAATATATTCGAACAGTCGTCCCTGAGGACCATAACGGTTGTTTCTATGACAACTGTCAACCCTCATCACTGCCTCACCGATCTCCATTGAATTGGTTCACTCTGTCTGCTATTTAAATGTTAAATCCAGGGTGAAGGTATGGCGCTGTGTGATTACAGGGAATCAACATGCAGCCAGATATTCTGAAGTGCATTCTCAAATGTTTCCAAAGTGCTTTCCCCCATTGCTTTCACGAGGCCGACACATTTCCTTTTCAAGTAAAAATATTAATCAACTTCAACATCTTCTGATGTTTAATCACAGCATTTGTTCAGGATCCACAGTTTCACAAAGTGCAGTGTGTGAGTGTGATCAACATAAATACATGAACATGGATGTCATGCACACTAAAGCAGGTCACTAATGCTCAGGTTGGTGGAGCTGTGCAATAAATAGATCACATGAAGCTTTTATAGCTCCCTGTGTTACTAGGACACGGTGGAAGCAGGAGAAATAGTGTCATAGTAATCTTCTCTTAACAAAAGGTTGTGAGCAAAGCCACTGATGCCTGAAAATGAAATATCATTAAGGTTTGCTCAAAGCAATGACTTTCACAGAAGTTAATCCAATGAGATGTGTTAAATGCTGAAGCTGAAGTTGTGTGTGCCTGTGTGGGAGTAAATGAGTGGAAATCTGAAATTTCAATCAGCAGATTTGGGTGAGAAGTTCTGAAAGCCTGACATGTTTCAGCACAGTCACTGAGGAGTTACTTCTGCAGCTGCTCATTTTACGTCCAGTGACAGCATTGAGTATAAAAGCACAAAGTCATTTAGTGGGAGTTAACAGATAAAGCCATCACATTGGATACAATTGATCAACCTAATCTTCCCCGAACCTTAACAGAGAAGTTTGAGTTGTCTAGTGTCTAAGCTTAAACATAACTCAACCCTGTGGCACCCTACAGCAGCTTATTGTAGGAATGATGAATAAAAGACAAACAACAACAGTTTTGCAGAATCCTGAATTCTGTTTGGAATGACGCTGCACAGCTGACGAGCACACAGGATATCTCATCAATTAGCTTTGCTCAACACAAAAGTCCACATCTGCATAGGTCTGTAAAGTCTGCTAAGCGTTCAGTTTGTTATATTCGTCTATATTCCTGCAGCTGTATGCGTTTTATGTATTCACATTTTGTGTAATGAAATGTCAAATTGCCTTGCCTCGCATCCTCACATGACTTGCTTGTGTGTCTCAACAAGTCCTCCGAATTAAAAGACATAATGTGTTGTTTGTCCATGCTCACTGTAACGGCCCAGTCAGCAGGACAACGTCACTAGTCTGTGCTTTCCTTCTGTTTTATGATGTGAAAACACTGGTTTAGGGTTGGTTAGGTTTAGGCACTAAAAAGAATTTGAGAGGAAAGTCCCCTCCTATTAGTTACCTTGGGCCACCCCCTGTTCCCTCACCAGCTTTAAATAATGCTTTACCAAAAACAGAATAAATTCACTATGTGGGCAGACAAGAGATATGGAGGATGGTTTAAATGCAGGGTGGTGACCTGATCATCTGATCATTTATTATCCGGATAGAGCCTGAAGCAGATTGCATTTTAACAGCAGCTGGTTAAAAGGATCTAAAGGTAAAGGAATAGTACTAGGACTGTGTACTGCGTGTGTGTGTGTGTGTGTGTGTGTGTGTGTGTGTGTGTGTGTGTGTGTGTATGTGTGTGTACAGTAATTGCCTAGTGTGTAGGATGTGAGTGCAGTAACGAATGTGGTTTGAATACTACTGAGCCTCTGAAAACATCGTCACATTTCTCTGTCCTGTTCACAGATGATAGGGAGACAATCTGAAGACACAGTGACCTTTGTGCATATAGAAAGTCACTTTATCTTTGCATGAAGCCAAATAGAAAAAAGAAAAGTGTGAAAATGTTCCATACGGGGAGAGCGACAGAAACGAGAACAGTCTCACATATCTATATTTAAAGCATAGAATAATGGTCTCATTTAAAACAGTGTGAGTGTGTATTTTGTATCTTGATATTTTCACAGCGGATGGGTTTGTGATTAGAGTTGGCCCTGTTTTTAAAGAATGGGCCAAGTTTGTCAGGTGAATATATGTTTTTAATTTTCCAGATGCCTCCTGTGGGCATGAGGTGACTTCGGGTAGCAGAGCGGATCGTGATGCAGCACTGATATGAAAACACTCCACTCTGTTTGTGTTTACTATTTTGGATCTTTTCTCTCTCTGTACATAACCGTATGAGGGGAAAAACATGTATCTTCTGACTGTGAGCAGAAACCAGGGCTTTTTGTTTTTTATATGTTTGTTACATGTTTGAAATAAATAAATAAAAAACAACTGAAACAATGTGTTTGTTACTGTCCACTCCTATTTGTTGACATCCCAATTAGTACATGACTGTTTAAATATAATTGTTAAATCTATGCAAGATAGGCATATTGTTGGTTTTCATCAATATTTGGAATGCCAGTCGCTTTAAATGTTGCTGCCGCAAGGAATTGTGGGATGGCATTATCTCCTTTCTTTTGGTAAAGGATGGTCCAGTGTATCCTTTGCTAAATGAGATAAGAAAGGAAGCATTGAAGCTCCCTTTCATTGAGAGAATTTGACTAGCTAGCACTCAGTTAGGAACCTTCCTAATTAAAGAAATCGTCCGCTGCTCCCTGCCTACAATAGAATAAATAGAATAGAATATATCTGTATTGTCTGTTAATAGAAATGTGTCTGTTACAGTCTGGTTATCTGGTTTGGAATTTGTACTTGTTAAGAACAATAATATAAAATAAAATAATATAATTTGTTTGAACGCAGGATCCACCACCCCAACCTCCACAGTCTTTATTCGGGGGAATTCACTGAAGTATATAATATATAGCTCCACTCAACTGTGAGCCACAACCTAAACCTTCAACACTTGAAATGTCCATCTTTCTCAGTCACATCCACCGATACAGATGTAGTCTGAGTCTGAACAGCTGAACCTGTAGGAGACACCTGTGGGGTTCAGGGTGTCGTCCCCTTCGCGGCCCCTCGGGTGCCTCTGCTCCGTTTCAACTCCACTACTGACTGAAGATTAAAGGAGCAAGCAGAGAGAAAAACATGTTTCATGCTTTTTTCATCTGTAGTTTTGTTTTTATTTCATCATCAAGCATTTGTGAGAGGTTCTAATGACCTGACCATTAATCTCCATAGAGGTTTCTCTTTAGTTATGTAAGAATTATGAGAAGCTTGTAATGAAATTGACATACAAATAAATGTAAAGTATGTTATCTACAGTGACGTCACGTCTGTTTGGACCCCAGAGAGGTCAGACTTGTTATTGACAAAGTGCTGTTTAAAAGGGTTTACAGCTGTGGTGTCTGCGACCCCAAACAACATCATCTCCAGCTTTTTCTCTCATTCAACATCCACAGATATGTTTCCACTGATGGCAATAAATATTACATTTTTTGCACATCTATTGTAGTTGTATTGTTCTTTAAACGTGTTAAATTTTGCAAGTATACAGGACATGGTGGGAATGTCCCAAATGTTTACAATTTATAAAGCTGCCGGGTAAAAGTTGTGAGGTCCTCCTCTCTCCTCCGAGTGACTTTTCTTTGCTCCATCAAACAGAGCGGGGGTGTCAAATGGTGTCCAGCAGAAATGCAGCATAATGTATCTGCAGCAGGAGGCTGGTTGTTCATTGGTGAGTCAGAGGTTACCTGACCAGACTTTTTGAGCTCCCCTCCAGCTCCCCTCGAGCTTTGCAGGAACATAAAGCATTCTGCTGCTGCAGTTTGAGAAAAGCCTCTAATAACTGCAAACAGGGTTTCTTTTTGGCTACGATGTGCCTGAATTTCTTTTTCTTGATACAACATAATGCTCTCGTGTTTAGCAGTGTTCAAAGCTTTGTCCTTCATCACTTAGAGTGTTTTTCAATAGTTCTGTCTAAACTGTAATGTTTCGGTTTTCTGTAAAAGAATCTTTGGGAAAGCAATTATCACCGAGATAAAACACTTTCTGCTTTGTTGCAAATGCAAACTCTTCAAACTTTGCTGATGACTTCAGTAATTGTTCGTACACTTTTCCTCAGAGGTTTGTATGAAGCGTATTAAACAGTGATTATGTTCCCTGCATTAATATTAAAATGGCTTTCACAGTAATTCCTTGATAATTACTTTTTTTTCGTTATGCAAGCCTTATGCAAAAAACAAGAATGGAGGGTGGTGAGGTGATGGAGCAGCTGAGATTGGACACACCCTCATGGGAAATGTTTCTGTTGATGTCCCAACCTTCATTAACAACCTCATCCGTCCTTTCATACGTTAAGCAGCTTCAGCAGTAATCTAACATTATGAACTAACCTGTTGCAAATCTGATCATCTTCTTAAAGGACCATGTCATTCTGCATTTAAGCTCAATATATACAAATTGCATATATAATTTAATTACCACCAACAAAACCACTATTTTTTTAGATTGATTGCCTCTTGCTTTGGACTGCCTCAGCTTTCACTTAGTTAAAGAAAACCATGAAGAATAGGTTATCCCTCAGTAAGCGATGCCACAGTGAGGACATTTTCCCTCCAGTTAATAAACTTATATCAAAGGTGGTGTTACTGATTACAGCAGACATTTTACAGGAAAAAAAATGGTCATCGATGACGTTTAATACCTGTAGAATATCTAAAGTTGGTCTTTAACGTTGGCTGGTTGTGTGTCTGGCCTCCCTTGTTCATCTTTCGCTGCGGGGCCGCAGGTTTCCACCTGGCAACAGCGTTCTGGCTGTGACCAGATTTTGTTCCGTGTTCTGCACAGCTTGTACCAAATGTTTACAGATTGCTTCTTAGTATTATGCAAATTAGATTTTGTTTATTTGTTGAGCGAGGGCATTGATATCCATAAATGAGTAAAACGATGGTGGGGGCGGTGGGCAAGTCTTGTAATCGGTGTATGCCCAAACACTGTGTAATACCAGGAGCACGACAGCGACAAGCACGTCAGTCACCTTTAATTTTTGGATAGAATTACATTCAAGTGAAAACCTGAGAAATGATAATCAACAACAAAAACGATTTCACTGATGAACTGTGTTGTAAGAAACCTGGAAGAAGACAAACACTGAATTTGGTCAAAGAGGTTGCTGTTGCAGCAGCCATCTCTCAGTTCTCACATCGTGGGTTGTCCTTGCTTGCAACTCCACAGGACAGCAATGTTAAATACTAAATATGTAAATTACAGTGAAATTGATCTGGTTACCCTCGCAAACCCTGCATTTCTGTAAATCTAATTTTCGTTGGAATTAATTAAGTGACCTTCCCCCTCTTAAACTTCAAACTTAGCCTTCAAATTGTATTAACCTTTTTTTCATGAAAATAGCAGATATTTTACAGTGCAGAACAATTGAATAATTGAAACATTTAGAGATTCAGTGTAAACAATTTTGTCTGAAAAAAAATCTTTATTTAATTAATTAAAGGTGCACGATAGGAGATTGGGAGCATTTCGATTTCCTCTCAAAGGCTGTCAACATGGTGAAGGCGAGCCTCCTGCTCACAGCTAACAGTGCTAACAGCACTAACTAGCAAGCAGTGTTTACCTGAGGGGGAACCAGGCGGTGGGTTCCAAAACGGTGCTGTAGGTTGGGACAGTGTTATCAGCTGTGAAGAGCGGTGGCGGTGAGCTAGTGAGGCACACTCACATGCTCAATCATGCACTAACATGCACTAAAAACACTAACGGCCGGCCCGGCTATGTAAACAACAAAAGGAGAAGCTTGGATAACAACACACACAGAGGGAGAGTGGCTTCATTCTCTGCTCAGGTAGACATCACTTCACTTTATCACATCAGTTGTTTGCTGCTATATAATGTTCACAATGTTAAATACAGCTCCTTTAATCTCTTATCTTACTGTGTTAAGTAGGTCTATTTAAATCAAACAAAATCTGCTTCCATTTCAACAAGTGCAAACACAAATACTGAACAAAACGATCCAGCAGGCCCATGGAAAAGAATCTGTAAATTCTGATATTTTATCTGAAGCTTATGGCTTTACAGTCGAGGCTCTCTTGTGGTATATTTCACCAGATATTAGGGAGCAGCTTCATTATAAAGTCGTCAAAGTCCTCCATTATTTCAAATGAAATAAAAAAGCAAACATTTGGGAGTAAAAGCAACACAGGATAACTTCCTGTTTCGTTATGGCTGCCAGCTCTATGTGCTTTCTGTCCTAATCATCCTGGTGGACTTGTCCTGGTAATAGAGCATCACTCTCAAGCCCCACCGCTGAGGTGATTGGAGTGATGGTTTCCAAGGAGATTTCCGGGTCATCCTCGAGCTGGACGTTGGCGGGAAGCAGCAGCAGTCTGTTGTGGCTTCGGGAACCATTGGAGATGATCGACTCCTCGTCAAACTGTGGGCTCATGTCCTCCAGGTGGTCTGACCCGACGTTAATGTTGCGTGGATGTTGCTGCGGCTGCATGGGGACCAGCGTCTCCTTGTGGAGCGTCGTGTCGTGGTGGTAAGAAACAAGCTCGTCGCTGAAGTTCACAGCTTCCACCGCGTTGTTGGAGCACATTTGGTTGCAACCCAGAATGGTTGCGAAGGCCCGGCGGAAGTCTGCGTTGAATGCATAAATGACCGGGTTGAGGGAGGAGTTGGCCCAGCCGAACCAGACGAAGACGGTGAAGGTGGTGTCGCTGACGCAAGGCGGGTCACAGAACGGCACCGTGCAGTTGAGGACAAAGAACGGCAGCCAGCAGAAGACAAACACCCCCATGATAATGGAGAGTGTCTTCAGGACTTTGGTTTCCTTCTTAAACGACGACTTCAGTGAGGCTTCATCGTTGGGCCTGTGCTGCTGCTGGTTCCGGTTCACTCCGTGGCCTTGGTTCTGCGCCTGCTCAGCCGCCCTCTCCAAAGACGTGATCCGGCGGATTTGGGTCTGAGCTATCCTGTAGATCCGGGTGTAGGTGGCGATCATGATCACCACCGGGATGTAGAAGCTGATGAAGGAGGAGGAGATGGCGTAGGTTTTGTTCAGGTTGGCGACACAGCTCTTGGCGGCGGTGCTGGCGTTGAGGTTGCTGCTGTTTGTGAAATTCCTGCCACTGGCCACCATCATCTCCATCACTTCCTCCATCGCTTCTTCTTCCTCCTCCCCAACCTGGTGCCAGTTGAGCTGTACCGGGATGAAGGAGATCAGGATGGACAGCGACCACGCCACCCCAATCATGATGAACGCCACCCGGTGAGTCATCTTCCGCTCATACTTGAACGGGCTGGCGATGGCCCAGTAGCGGTCCACACTGATTATGCACAGGTTCAGGATGGAGGCTGTGGAGCACATGATGTCGAAGGCGATCCAGACCCCGCAGAACCGTCCGAACAGCCATGTGCCGGTCACCTCTGTGATGGCCTCCCAGGGCATCACCAGCACGGCCACGAACAGGTCAGACACGGCCAGCGAGATGACGAAGAAGTTGGTGACCTTGGAGCGCAGGTGGCGGAACCTGACCACGGCGGCGCACACCAGCGTGTTCCCGAGCAGCGTGGACACGATGAGCAGGAAGAGGACGCAGCCGACGAGGACGCGCAGTCCCCCGTTTGCTCTGCCGCTCCCGCCGTCCTCCTCCTCGTCGCCCTCCTTCTCTCCCTCGCCGTCCAGCTCCGACAGAACTTGGGTAAAATTACTCCACATCGTGTAGTTTTCCATTTTCCCCCCACCGATAGATTGAAAGTGGTAACAGGTGATTAATATCCCCTTCTCTTCTGTCCAGCAGCTCCTGACACACAAACCATCCTCTGATCTCTCAGTGAAAAATAAAAATAGTAAGCGAAAGTGGCTTCAAAAATCCTTAGTCCGAACAAGCGCTCCGCGATAATTTACCCTCAGATATTGAAATAATAATACAGATTTTTTTGATAATAACTTAATAGCACTGACGCTAATAAATCCTGTCGAAGTTTGATGTCTCCACAGGGAGTAAAAAGGTCTCTGTGCCGGTCTTTTGTCCCAGTGTGACTCACAACGGACTCACCTCTTAGTGTGAAGCTCAGACTCACTGTCAGGTGAAAGCCTCTGCGGGGATCGTTACCCTCCTCAGCACAGCTTGGTGCCATCCAGTTCAGTGTCGAGCGTTTTAGTTTCAGAGTACAACAATATGTATATATTTTATGAAAAGTTCATGTTTGATTTATGAGATAATCACGGTTTTTGTTCGAGGAACTCTGCGTTAGGCACACATTTGTTCTCGTGCGCTTCCGTGAGAAATAAACAAGATACTTAATTTACTAAAAGATGACAAATATCACAATAAAAGGAATTTCTTCTATTTTAACTTAATCTAAAATGGTGTGCAGTTACAGGAACAGTGAGGTTTTCGTCATTATGGTATCCAAACAAAACAAAAAAACAATCCAGACGAATTACTATAATGATTACAATAACAATAATAAAAGCAACAATAATAATAATCATCTGTAGGAATCTTCAGATAGAAACAGAGTGTCAATTCATTTCATAAGCCGTTACCTAGAATACAAAGAAATGCACATTTTATTTCTTCCTAAATCTTTATTGTGATATCTATAACCCTCTCGCCGTTGTGATTTGATCTGAGAGAGACCATCAGAGACTTGAATAACAATAAGATGATTAAAGCTGGGTTTCTTCAGTCAACATTGTGAAAACAAAACATATGCACCAATGACTGCAACCCTGTCCACACTGTTCATTTCCCACTTTTGAACGCACATATATGCAAATAAGCACAGCATAAACACTTCAGTACAATGGGAAGTTCAGTGAAGCACATTCAAGCCTGTTGTTGTTGTTGTTGTGGTAAAGTTAAACGAAACCTCCTCAACCAGTCAATGAAATCATTAGATTGAGTAATTTTAGTGTATTTGGCATTACATTATTGTAATAACAGAGAAGTCTCGTTTCCACTAATGACTAATAGCACATTCTCATTTCAAAAACATAAAACAATAATGAATCAATAAAAAAATATTAGATATATTACAATGAATGGTCAGTTCTGCTTGATAGAAAAAATATGTAATCACATTTCCCATCAATTAGTATCTTATGATCTGTCCACCACCTTTTTAGTGCATGTGCCTATTCAGTGTTTAACCATTAAGGATCATTAAAAGCCATGTTCTTCTGAACTTCTGATCATTCTGGGTTGTTATGAGGCCCTCTGCTGGTGTCAGCTGAGAGTACACAGAATTGAGGGATGGATCTATAGGGGATCTATAAATCATCCCTATTTGAAACAATAGAAATAACAGGACTTTATAATTCTTAGCATGCTTTATCATTCTTAGCATTACTTCATTCTATTAAGTTATACTTAAGTTATGTTTTTAAGTTATGCTTACTTATACACAAAATAGTTCCATTTAATCAAAAATGAGTAGTTAAAATTACTCAAAAGAAAGAACATGTTACACCAACTTGACATAATTAAGTTAGTAGAACTTTTTCTAAAACCTTGAGTATACACTACTTAATCTATTTAATTACTTTGGACATTCGGGTTTACAGTGTATTTTAAGGGACAGAATACCAGAATATACTTCAAACCAAAGGCTTCGCATTTCCGGCTCGATCCAACATGTATTCTCTTTTTTGAAGCCAGCAGTCTCTAAGAAGTCACAACACGTAGTCCCCGCCGATCCAGGAGATTTGGAGAGAAAAGAAATGTGTCAGCAAATCGTTCAAATCAGGTTTAGGTGTCAGTTGTGCCGTATAAACGAATGAGGGCTTCTTGTCACTCTAAGATGAAACACAAAAGAGAAAATCCATCGGAGAAGAGAAGAGGATTTTATAGAGCAGCTTTCTGAACTGAGTGCTGATGAAGCTCGAGTCGATTTGATTAAAAAGGAAGCCAAGGCATTTTTTTTCATGAATCAACTTTAAAAAGGCCTTCATTTTTGTGGCAACCTCAAATATGTTTTTGCTCGTCAACCTGAGCATCATTTCTGCACAAGGTTGCAGCTCAGTAAAACTTATGAAAACACACTTCTGAAGACACTTTCCTTAGAGGTGACACAGATGTTCTAAATCATCTAATCATCCGTCTGAAGGCTGCCTGTTCCTCTTTAAGACTGATGGTAGAAAACTCTGAAAACCTTCATTTTCTTCTCCTTTATCAGGTTATCTTCACCTCCTCCCAGTGATTGATAGAGATGTAATGAAGGACACCCACTAAGAGCTGATGGATTTCATTTAGAGTCAATGCAGATTGAGTATTAATAAGTAGAAAATAACTATGGTGCTAGAGTTTAGTCACGTCAACTGAGAGTCTGGATTCAAGGTGAAGAAATGACCTGAGGTGATGAAGGTGGATTTGGTCACGAGTTGTTTAGACCTTTTCCACAGCAGACACTTTGCAACCACCAGATGGCGCCACCTGTCTAATGTTGTGTCTTGATACTCCAACATATGGAGTAAATGTAGTTATTCAGAGTTACTACTACATTCATTGTTGTCCTTTTTAAACTTTTATCAAAGATTATCTGATAAACACATGTTGTGGAACTCAGCATACTGGAACTTCTTATTACTACTAGATAGTTTTTTAGCAGCTGTTCTTGAATGCAACACGGAGGAGGGATTTCAAAATGGCCTCAGTCACAACGTGTAGTGAACTGAATGTTGGGCAATGCATTGGTCATTGTGAGGGATGACATATCTCAGGTAAGTTTTCATTATCAGTTTTAGTTCACTAGTAAACTGACAGTAATGACTGCCTGTCAGGTACACAATCAATCTAAAGGCTAATAGAATGATTTGGACAACAGTGACCAACAGTAAATAAATGAATATATAGTATAAATGAAGTAAATGTGGTTAAAGTTTAAAGCTACATTGATTAATGGCACGTTAAGATTTTGGTATCACTTTTGTGATAACACACTGAAGCTCCACAGAGCTTTTTAACCTCTTTTAGATCGTAGTTTTGGTTTACTATCTGGTTCTGGTACACGTCCTGTTCAGCAGCAAACAGTAGACACAGTTGGAGCATGTAGCAGCTAAAGAGACGGGTATTCCCTCAGGAGTGAGACCAAACCACGTCTAAAAGGAGAGTGACTACTGGACTCATCAGTTGGTAACAAACGCAACTCAAACAGGAGGACATTGTTGCTGTTGGGTGTATAAATAAGCAGTTAAGTTGGTAACGTGATAGCCGGAACAGCTTTTGAAGTCATATGTCAGGACTGTGTCTGTCAGATTTCTGCCAACCCCCCCCCCAGTTCCCAAAAATCAAAGTGTGTGTAGAGAGTGCTGCTTAAGCCTGACTCCTAATACCTCGTCTAATCAGATGGGTGCTGGGAGCAACTGAGGTGCCAACAACAAAGATGGAGGATCAAGGCTTGCATTAGTTATTGATGACCGGACGGAGCCGTCTCATCTCACAGACCACTCAGACAGAACGTTAGTGGTGGGTTTTAAGGTGATTACTGTGGTTTTGACTTCTGGTTTTGTTGATAGCTATTGTTTGTAGCTCAGTAGAACACAATTGATTGACAAGTGATTGACTGATGCATACTTAGCGATAGCACTGCATCTCTCATTGCAAAAGGTCTGCAGTCTGATGTCTGGTAACATGGAAAAGATATAATGGGTTAAAACATGTATGCAACTCAAATGTAATATATTTAGCTTTTCATGTGATTGAAGTTATCTACGTGATCACATCTGAGGGGGAAAAAAATGAAGCAAGCTTGACTGTTGGCACAGTTTCAGCTATACGCTATTCCTCCTGAGGGATCAAAGCATTGATACCATTGCTGCCCTCAAGCCTTAGAATTAAACTGTCCTCAATTAACTTTCATGAACCCCGGAAGCATAAGCGTTTGTTCTGTCTGGAGATCACAGTAATGCCAACACCTTACGCTGTTAGTCGGGAGCTGTAAGATCATGAAAAGGTCAGACTCAGTGTGTTCTCACTTACTTCACTTACTTATTTTCAGATATTCCCCATAACGTGCAACACTGACATGAAAGAACTTCTAAAACCCCAATTTAAACAAATTTCTGAATTCTATTGTACATGGGTACATCTTCTACTCTGTTTACTGGTTTATAGTGCCAACTTCTGACCAAACTGCGCTGTAGCTGAGTTTATTAGCCCCAAACCAGTTGATAGAAAACACAAAATATTGACGTGCAACATTTCAAAAGTTTTTCCTTGATAATTGAATGGAAGCACAGCTTTCATGCTATTGAATGAATTTGAATTTGAGAGAGAGAGAGAGAGAGATGCACTGCAACAACAACAGTAATAAGAACTATATAATAGAAATATGACTCATAATTTTAATAGTAATAATGAGCCTCAAGCAAAACCACGATAACAAGCGCAGCCACAATCCAAGGACAGCCATGATCCATGGCAACATCTGTAATTCTTTGTGGTTGCTTTTGTACGCTTTGTTTTTACATGTGCTCTTTTAATGTGGAACTGCACACACGTGTGTGTTTGTGTGTGTGTGTTGCACTTTGCTGCGAGGTGAGGGCAGAGTCATCTCTGACGCAGGAGGGCTGATCGGGCTGCTCCTCATCGCCTGTAGTTACGCCTGGTGGGAGAGCTGGCAGAGGCTGATATTTTGACGCCAAGGTGAAGAGTTGAAACTTGAATCACTGTTTTAGAACAAAATGTTGAGGGGCGTGGACGGCTGCTTAGTGCGTGTGTGTGGGGGGGGGGGGATGTTTGGGCAAGTGTGTGTATATATACACTTTTATTCTCTGCATGTCTTTGCGTGTGTGTTTGTGTGTGTATGGATGTGCATAACTATATGAATAATGTACGAAGAAACATTTTCACCATGTTAAGAAATGTTTCTAGTTCCCTCAGCAAACCAGCCTACCTGTTGTTGAATCAAAGGCCTGTGTGTGTGTGTGCATGTGTGTGTGTGCATGTCAGCGTTGTTGAACTTGCATGAACCAGCCGCGCAGTAAACTCGACGGTGCGGCTTCATCTAAAGGTGATAGATGCCTGTCGGAGGCATCTTGCTAACATAAACAGAGCTTCACGGCTTGCAGGGCGCGGCTCACCTGCGAGCTCGTCTTTAGATGAGTAAAAAGAAGAGAAACTGTGATTATCTCTCCCAAGCTCCGTATAGTTTACACAAATGTTGAATCCCCTCTAGAGAGAATAGTGTCATCTGATGACAAAATAGATCTGCGATTCCTTTAATTTACAGGACCACTTGTTGAGCACATTGGCTCCAACAAAACTTCACTGCTACTGATTGACTTTGAGGCAGCAACGCTGTGGTAAATTTCAGTTCATCATGAAAACAACTTGTAGACACTTGAAATGTGTTTGGGGAGATTAACACATCACACCGAGCAATTTGTCACCAAGTTAAATCAACTACAATATTGTAAGCGGAATTAATTTGTTTTTACAACCTGGATCTTTTTTTTATCCACCACATCAATTCATTTAGCTGTGAGGTCTCCCTGTCAGGGTTTCAGCCTAGCGAGTGTCCGGTTAAGTGAGAGAGCCACTGAAGTTGGCTAATGAAGGGTCAGGTCAGTGAAGGGCTTCTTCTTTTGGGTAATCTGAGCAAAATTTAATTATGTTGGTTCGCATTTGCTTGTATGAGGCTGTCAGACTCTGAATTTTGTTGCGTGGCTAATCAAACGCATGGACTTCCCCCTACCTTTCCCCTGTCCACGCACAGTTAAACTGACGATTTTCAGTTGTGAGGGAGAGGAGTGAGTCAATAGCGTAAGTGGTAACGTTGATGACAGGACATTGCAAATTTTTGCAAACATTAAGTGTGAAAGTTTAAATAGTTGCAGGGGTTTTATTTTAACCAGCTGAGGGTTTAGTGATGTAAAAAAAAAGTAGAGAGAAACTGGGAGGAGGGCAAAAGTCGATGCTGACCCACTGCTGAACTTTAGAGGAATAATGACCCTGGAGGACAAGTGTGTGTGTGTCTGTGTGTGTGTGTGAGAGAGACAGAGAGTGTTAAACATGTTATCGTATAGCAGCCATGCTTGTTTTAGATCGTATCCTTGTTTTCAGGGTTCATGTGTTTTGGAGTTAATAGTTCTTATCGGCCATGTTGGCTCTGAGTTTTAAAAACAGCACTTCACTGTCGGGATATTTTTAGCTTCATGGGGATTCGTGTTTCCCTTCTGAACTTAAAGGTAAATTCAGGAGCCTATTGTTATTTGTCATAGAAATGTATAAGATGATGACATAAATTCTTCTTTGTATCAGCTGATTCAGCTCAATACAAATCCATATGTCGAAGCCTGGCAAGATGCGGACATACATTTATCATATTATTATGAATTAAGCAGACTTTGGACCATGACTAGACTAATTTCTCTGTATTTTTTGGGCAGGATTTTTTATTTTGCCAGTTCAAGAGAATTTTCTCGGTCTGTAGAGAAGCATGTTCTGAAATGAGGCTTTCAACCGACAGTGACAGTAATGCATCACTAGATTGTATTGCAAGATCTTTACAGTTAATACTTTTACTTTTCAGAAAAAAAGTTTGACTTGTACTAATTGATTATTTTTACGCTTTGGTTTGAAGACTTTTTTGCCTCTGTGATTGCCACAGAAAGAGAGAGATTGAGAAAGCGGTCCAGTCATAAATCCTGCTGTTTGACAGCAAACACACGGCAGGGTCACCAAGAAAACACACACACACACAAGTGGTCTGTAGCCCCTGGCTGCTGAGAGGCTGAGAGGAGGGGAACAAGTGTGTGTGTGTGTTCACTATATATCAGTTTATCAGCTAATAAGAAACAGATCTCTGACAGCAGCTGTGTTTACATAGAGACTTTAGTTCTTTTTATAACATAACTTTGATCTAGATCAGAATAAAAGATTCTTCATTTAAATACCCCAATCATATTTAAGTGACTCATTCAAAAACATGTTTATTTATTATAGTGGTTTAAACCTTTCAGATTCTATTTAATGAATGAAAATCTGTCAACGTGTCTGATTTCTCTTTGTTTTATTGAGTAATATGTTGATAATGCACCACTATTTTCTCAGTTCATGTTGGTACGAGCACCAACTGATCTTTGGTGTCTTACTGTAACTAACTTACAGTCGACATGGTAAATTTGGAGACAAGGGATGGAGTGAGACAGATACATGAATTGGAGACCCAATGAGGAAGACAATGAAAAAGTGAGCTGTCTGACTAAAGTGTCAGACCGGAGCCTCAACAGTGAGAGGAGCTTTTAGGTCCGACGGTGACGCTGAGTGAACGTCTGAGGAACAGGAAGTTGAGGAAACCTCAGTCATAAATATTTACAGTGAGAACAGACAGGAGCCATTTCGGATCTGTGGTTATGTTTTTGTCACACGGATTATAAAAGAACAAGTAGAGGGTCAAAGAGAGTGTAATTGTGTCATTCAGAGTGTGTGTATGTGTGAAATTTGCCCGAACTGACATTCTATTCTCAGTCAGTGATCACCTTTTTTGTAATGAACTCGTTGGTTTAAAAGTTTTAAAAACGGGCACTTGTGAATAATTCAATGTTCAAAAAAGAACTCACATTGAGCCAAATTTGGCTCTGATAGATGAAAACAATGGTAAAGAAATAATGAAAGCCATCAGGAGAGCAGGGGAATAGGACAATGATGCATCCTGATGTGTCATAACACATGCATGCTTACATCAGGCTGCAGGCAAAGTGGTCCAAAGTGCTGAACAGAACAAATCACATGGAATCTGATCTTTTCAATTCTGATTTGGACCACTGTCATATGTGATACTGGATCTGAGGTTACAGTGTAACCTCAGTCTAAACAGTCATATTGGAATTCATGCGACTTTAACGGCACTCTAGATCAACATTCGTCAAAAGTCTGCTCTGGCGGGAGTCACTCAATGAATACAGACATGAAAGAATGGTCCTTCCTTGCCCTCAGTGTTTTTCTCAGCCAATCAGCTCCCTGCCTGTTCTCCTGCCTAATCACCTATTTCCCTCACCTGAGCTTCTGATCAATAAATCTGAATTGAGCCCTATAAGGCTTGCAGTGTGAACGTTTAGAAAGCAAAGGGTCTGGATGTTTTAACGCTTTATGTCACTTGTGTGTTGCTTTTGTGTCTACAAGCGTAAGCTCTGTGGAAATAATATAAAATAGCAAAAACTACATGTGGCTCCAGTTGGTGCCTCTGTTCTCGACCAAACCAGATCAGAAAGACACAAGCGATCACTGAAAGGGTTAAACAGATGAAGCCGCTCGCCCTCTTTCCTCACTCTCTCCCTCTAAAAGCTTCCAGCAGCCAGCAGCTCTGAGGGGATCAGAGCTTTCAGACCACTTGTTGCTAATAGAGGGATATTTACCCTAACGGGGACAGAGAGAGTGTAACCCCAGGTCACTGCACTCAGCAACAACACTGACACAAAGACACACAGACAGCCTGTTCTGCTTTTTCAGCAGGGACAGACGGATACACTGTAAAAAATGTCAGTCTGAAGCAGTCATGTAAGCTCTGTTCAGACAGGTAGGAGGTTCAGTACGGGTTACATTTGTTTAAAAAAACATCTGTAGGGATCAATTTATCAGGTAATTGTTGAGTCTCATGCTCAGGCTACAATGCAAATTATCCAGCATCACAGCAGGTGTTTACAATCAGCTGTCATAGCTAAGGCACCTGCTCCTGCTGTGACATCACTGGTTGGGGCGTGGCTAGGTGTGCAACAATGCTAGGAAATTTCAAAGCAGGAAAAAAAAGAAACCGGGAGAACCAACAAGAATCCACATAACTAGTTCCTGTTTTGCTGATGTCTCTTTACATTCATGCACACACTTTAAACAATGGCTAGAATATATAACAAACTGTAAGAGTAAGCACTTTCTGGAGGATACGTCCCATCTTGGTCCCAGATTGGTTTGGCATCTCTTTCTCAAATGTTTCACTTCTGTCTACTTTGAATTGTCAAAATAAAATTGAAAGTTGGAGAATATCAGTTGTGATGACAAATTACTCTACTGTGTTAACAACACATTGATGTTTATCCTTTTTTAAAAATCTGATGCCATTTCTGTTCGTCTATAAGCAACCAATTGAAGGTTAAAGACTTCTTTTCCCAATTATATTAACACTGTATATGTCCATAGTAACTAACAAGGACTTCACGTTATTGTCATTTGCAAACATTCAGTCAGAAAAGGGAAAAGAAATGAGATAACACTCAACAAAAAATGTCACATGACCTGGTAGCTCCATTGGTTGGTTGGTTGTCAGTTCATGTCAACTTTTAGTTTTCCTGTTGGTTCTTTGTTATCTGAAGAGGCTGTTGAATAATGACAGACAATCATAACAATTTAAAGCCGATGAAAGGAAGCTATTAAAACAGAACCAAGGCCTGACCGGGCTCCGCTGGACTGAGTTAAGTTGTGGGTGGAGGGACGGTGAGGGCAACAACAACATGTGAAAAATAAAACGGATAAAAAAACGGAACACTGATTGAGTTAAACGTCCTGTGTTGTCAGCTAAGCCCCGGCTTTGGGGAAAACACCAGCAAATTAGCCGGAACAACACTCCGACCGTGTTTGTTGTCATTCCGGAGCCAGTTATGCCTGGCACTGCTTTGCTGTAACCCCGCCGCGGTGACACCTATCTCGACGTTAAACAAATATGGCGAGGTCCTGACCCCTCGTGTTTGGATTCGCAGGCTGGGAGCCCAGACAGCCGCGCAGCGCTGCGACGCACGTATCAACACAAACCTCCATACAGGAATGCAGCCGCGGCCCGTTTGACTCGGCCACAGACCCCACCGTGACCCGGTGTGTGTGTGTGTGTGTGTGTGTGTGTGTGTGTGTGTGTGTGTGTGTGTGTGTGTGTGTGTGTGTGTGTGTGTGTGTGTGTTCATGTTCACTCATGAGTCTCTGTTTCTGTCTCTGACACACAACACACGGATCAGACTGCCTCCAATCCACACTGACAGAACTGCAACACACACACACACACACACACTTAATGGGCCTTTCTTAATGCAGAGTACCCCAAGTTCGGACTTGCATCCTTCAGAATTCAACCCGGCCTCCATGTCATGATGCTCCTAGTTCTTGTGTTGATGTTGCTTCCTATATGTGCAGAATTTCATCAATGCATATCCAATAATACGAATCGACCGCAAAAACACTTTTGTGTTCCTCTGTAAAACACACCACTTACCTAAAAACATTCTGTCTCTTGTTTGGTGCTGCTGTTGACAGAGTGTGTAACTTAAGAGAAAAGAAAGATGAAGAAGTAGACAGACCACCAATTGGGTTCATATTGGACAATTTTACCGCTCATGATTTACGTCCAATAACAATGTTCTGTGTCAGAACAGGAAGTAGGGTTTCCTTAATGTACAAACAAGGGAAAGTATGGATGTGGAGGTCGGGATGGTGGATGGGCAGATTGAGCATCCAAACTCCATGCAGGGGATAGAAGTTTGTGTCCCACAAGAGACCAACAAGTAATATTTGAATATTTGAGCATCTTTGAAACTGTAAACAGGATGTCTTTGACGCTTCTTTGCCCTGATTTGTTCTGATCATTGAACAATATCTGCTTGCGTTTGTGTAATTCTTCATTCATATGCCTTTATCCTCTCTTTTTGGAACTGTGAAGCACTTATAACTCTGGGTTTGAAAAGTGCTATATAATTAAATCTTTACTTACTTACAAGGTTCGTGCACAAGTTTGCTCGACAGCAACCCTTACTTAAAATATGTTCCCAGCCCTATGTGTTATGATAGTTTTCCATCAGAATGGCCTTTTTGTTTTTTGTTTTTTGGGATACAAAATCCTATTTTCATTGACAAATGACATGGAATCAATATTTATTTTCAATTTGTTTCTTTCTCTTTACGGGGCAAAACTGTTTTTTGTTTTTGACACCGCATCTAAGTCTGCTATAGGGAAGGAATGCTACCATTTTCCTACTGCTAATACACGGTTTGGCATGTAAAGGGTACAATATAGATAAGAATGTGTGGTGTGTACAGTTCAACAAGTAAAGTACATCCACAAAGTGTCTATTACAACGTCAATCATGAATGAGCTGCAAACCTGTTTCCATTGTGCTGTAAAATGACTTGAAGCATTATTGGACCCGACTGCTTTGAGGCGTTCTTCAGACATTCTTCCAGTTTGCATTTGAACTGTGGTACAACCAGAATGTGACACAACTAGCATGTGTTTTTGGTGAAGATGCTAACATTTTCATTCATTCCATCTTCACAAGTGCAACACAACAAACAGTCAGTCACAGTCCGTCCATGCCCACGTGGAGGTCCAATCAGGCAGAATAAGACGTAGGAACTTTTAGAACACATTCGTGTACAGACAAACTTCCACACATACTGTAGATTCACTAATGCATGAGGATACAACAGCACTCATACACAGGGCTTTAATGTGCCGCTGGCTGGGTGTGGTGCCCCGACAGAGTTCATGAATTAACTGAACTCTTGAACTGTTCTGTGGTATGTAGCAGACAGTCATTCAGACAACCAGTCATTCGAACTGCACAGGAATAATCTCTGTCTAAACAAGTCTGCAACTGAGACCTAAAATCTTATTTTAAAGGTTGAAGAGTAAACGTTTCAGTAGAAGTCAGCTAATGGAGAGTATGGAAGAGTTTTTGCAGGGTGATTCTGCAGAGAGATTTTGGAAATAGACGAATTGTGTTTTGGTGTGTGGATGGTTCATGGCAGTGAAAAAAGTAGATCCTTCAACACAGGATCAAGTCCCTGACTGACAAGTCACTGACATCTGTCAAACGGTTGGTTTGCAAATCTGTTTGTGCTTCTGCCTCTACTCCCTCTATCTTCAGGGCTCCCACATCCCTCTGTCCCCCTCTCTCTCTCTCTCTCTCTCTCTCACGCTTTCCTTTCCTTGTCTCTGCCCTCCTCCCTCCTGTTCTCACTCTGCTCTCACTCTCTTCTTCTGATCCCTTAAGGGCAACACACCTGCTGCATCTTGTGTGTGTGTGTCAAAGGGTGTACCTGGTCCACATGGCACACTTGAGGGTGGGGTGAAACTCCTGCCGTCATATGGAGATAACTGCCCCGAAGGTATTCGTGGTGATGTAAAAAAGTAAAAAGAGAAGCTCAAGAGAACCCTGCCTACTTTCACACCTCTGAACACCTGGCAAGTTGCTGTGTAAAGGGTGTGTGATTGTTGGATTGTCTGTAGAAGTAACAAATTATTAGAAGAGGCCCACGCAGACTCATTGGTCCAGGGTTTTATTAACCGTACAGATTTTTTATTTACTGGTGACGCCCAGTAAATCCTGTGGGCTCTAAACAGCTCTGAAGTTAACTTATACCTCCGGCTCCAGCTCTGTTGTCTGCAGAAGTACAGCTTGAATTTTTAGGGTAAAATGACAAAGCAAAGTCTTTTCAGGTGAGAGTCACATTAAGTCCTAAACTGTGAATTAAAATGTTCGGTTGTGAAGAAAGAACGGACAACTTAACCAGGTAGTCAGTGTAAAATCTCGAGGACACTAGAGGAAGGTCAGAGGTCATGGTCAGCCTGAGGGGAGTCTGTCTTGGTCAAGGACACTGCAGCAGGGCAGACGGGGATTTGAACTTTTGACCCTCAGGCTGAAGGTTCAGACTCTCTGCTCACATAAACATGAAGGTGAACTCCAAAATGTCCAAACTGAACACAGGGTTTTGCCTTCCTGTGTCTGGCCTTGTTTCTGTCTGTCTTTGTGTGTCTCTGAACTCTGCGGGCGGTTTTTAGCTCGTCCTCCTCGAGGCTGACGGCTGGAATGCTGACATAACAGATGTTGTCTGACAAAACCAATAATTATCTGCTGTATGGCTGTATGTCCATACCCGCTCCTCCTCCTCCCTCTCCACATCCTCCTCCACCTCCTCCGACTGCTTCACCATCTATGTTTCCTCCAGCTGGTCTGTGACTCCACTGCACATACAAACAAAATGACATGTATCTTTCATCTTAACCTCAGAGAAGAGCTTTTCAAAATTGGTACACTGAAATTACCCCAAAAGAATACTATATTTTCTCACTTCAATCTCGCGGCATCTAGTCATGCAGATAGTTTTGGCTTTATTCATCCAAGTTTTAACATATCTGTCTCTGAGATTCCTGGAGCTTATTTCTGAATAGCTTGTTCTAAACAAACCTGACCTGACTGTTTGTTGAGGTGGGCGGATCGCCGCAGTGCACCGCTGGCCCGAGCAAGTTGGTTAATTTTTCTCCAAGGACTGCTCTTTTACCTCATTATTATAGTTAAGTGCTCTCCCAATGACCTGAAACAGCCATTTAGAGAAGTCTTTATTGATGTGTATCTTTTGTCCTGAACCAGGACACAAGCGACACAAGTCCAGAGAGGTGAGGAGGTCGGGTACAGGCGATGGTGAGGAGTTATGTAGTCTAGAAAATGGACACACAGCCTTGACCCCCCCCCGCCCCTTATTGCTTACAGTTGATCCCCAAAAAGAACCATGCCCATACTGCATTTAAGTCCTGCGGACATGATTCACAACTGTTCAACAGATTAAATAACAGAATAGCACCTTTCTGATTTCTGATTTATTGGTGCTCATCACTTATGAAACAGATTAAATATTTATTGTATCTATAATTTGATATAAATTATACATCTTGTTTTGGTTGATTGAAGTTGAATCGCTTGTTTTACATAAGACACTCAAACACCATTCTCTCTCTGATATTTAGTTGTCTGGTCCCATCATAATGCAGTCAAGTTGTTAAGGATGATGTAAACTGGTGTGTGTAAATGGGTTTGCCCACAACTTGAGGTTTTGTAAAGCTTCAAGGGTTTTTTAAGTCAATCTTTGGACTGAAACAGACAAAGAAATGTCCAAACGTAGAGTGGCCAGCTAAGTATTGGTTACCAGTTGGATTTTACAACAAAAAAAACAGTGAATGTTGAACAGGGCATAGTTTTTCTGCTTGCTCAATATGGATGAACGGCTGGATATAGCTGCCACAATTTAAACTCGGTCCATTTTTATTTCTGAAGTCACACAATGAAGCCCCAAAGGTTCCTGACTGACTCAGCACATAAATGGCAAAGTAAACTTTCAATTACAAGAAAGAAAAAGAAAAGCCACCAAGATTGCAGCGTTGTGGTTTTTCCTGTGACAGCAGCAGCGATGGAAATAAACGTAGACACCGACCGGCTGGCTAAGGTGCTGATTTTGGCCTCTGAGCATTTTATCCAAGTCACCATCTGATCCCGTTTTCCCCCTCATTTTGCAAATTGGTGTCCCTTATCTTGCCCAAGAACTGCCTTTGAACCATAAATCACATAAGAGGAGGAGGTAAGGGAAGCTGAACTTTTAGCTTCCTTGCAAAGATTTTTATAGCTCAGAGGGAAAGAATAAATAGATTTCATGGGACGGATAAAGAAATGTGGCAGAAATACATCAGGAATTTTTTTAATGGTTTCTTTATTATTCCCTGTTGTGGTCATCACTCATTCAAAAACGTAACCCATGAAATGCAATGTGATAGTGAAATTAGCAGAACACCGCATTGAATGTTAATTATCATAAATTTTCGTTATATCTCAACACTGCTTTTGCTGCATCGTTTTCGGAGAAAAAGCGATAAAAATACACTGCAGCAAAAGCAGACAGACACAGTCAGAGACTAGCTAGTGGAGCATGTAGCAGCTAACGACACAGGAGTTGTTGGAGACCAAAAACGGAGCTAATATTCAACTAATATTCTTCAAAACGTGTTTCTGAATTTTAACATGATCGTCCTATCGACCTGTCAACATCATCCGTTACTTTAAGGGACACATTTGTTCATCAAAAGAACAAGTTAAAATCAAGCTGATTTCTGCTTACGGACATCTTTGCACATTTTCATATGCTCACATTTCCAGTGTGGATTTGAGCCAACCCTTTAGTCTCCACATTAAAGCACTTTGGCATAGTCAGGTCGAAATATCCAGCCCATAGAGGGACCTAGTGAGTCGCTTAGACTTTGTTTCAGTTGTATAATATGCAGCAATAGAGGTTAGGTTGTGTTGCGTCCGCTCTCTAGTTCCCATGCACCCTCCCATCAGTTGACCGGTGGCTGACCTGCGCAGCCGATGGCACTGGAGTGAACTCTGGTTCAATACGTCGCAGAGTTCCCAGTGACTGAGCGTCCATCAGATAACGACCTTGGCAGAGCTACGGGGCCCTGCAGCGGACATAATTAGGCCGGGCTGTTTGTCTCCCATTATTTTTTCTGCCACACAGCTTCACCCCATTCTCTGCCTGTCAATGAAGGCGGTAAGGTGGAGGGTGGAAATGCCTGGTGACCTCATAGGTGACCTCAGCAGTGTCCTCGGTGATGAACTCAGGGGTGACCACACTGTCCGTTTTGTTTGTAATGAGGTCAAGATATGCAGCGAGACTGTTATTAATTCACTATAAATACTGTGGATACTTCTAATACTACTGTTATGACAACTCTGTACTGCTGAGTAATGGGTTGGTTTTTATCTGAAGTCGATCATAATTTTGTAAGATTTGGCAGATTATTGTCTGTGCAAAAGGTAACTTCTTTATTGAGCTGTTAATGACAGTGTTTTATTGTCATTGGAGATAAAACCTTCTTTAGTTGTGTCGTCTGCATGCAGATGTTAACAAATCTGTGGTGGGATGTGAGTTGGTTAGTGTAGGGATTAGAGCTACGGAGAGAGCATGCAGCCCCAAGAAAAAGTACAACTTCATGGTGTTATGGATATGTGTTGGGGGATCCAGATGTGGGGGTGTGTGGTGAAGTACAGCAGGTTTTCAGGTCTGCAAGGATGATGTGCTCAAATGAGACCGATGTTACGTGTAATTGGTCGAAAGTGAAATAGTGGAGATTCCTCAAACCTCCATACAAGTGGTTAATTAAGGCTATCACTGTATGTCCGAATTCATGAAGTTATTATTTGCTACAGTGGAAGTTCGATGTTTGTGTATGACTTGATGATGTCAGTTCAAATAACCGGATGTGACATAAATCAGTCCAACAATATTAATGTAAATAATTTGTGTGGACTTTTTGTTCCCAAACAAATATTTTTGAAATACCTGTACAAAAATATTATCAAGAATTATAAACATGTTGCTTGATCGTATGAGAATGACATTTAAAACATATAAACATCTCCTTGTCCTTGTTGAAAGCAAGATATGACAAACTCGTAAAATGACAACTGTTTTTGTTTTTCATCTTCTAATTTACTCTTTACATCAACTGTACAGCAGATACATCTGATACACTCAATGAATGCATAAACAGAACAAATATATACAGACTCCTTAAAGCAGAGAAAGTGCTATCTCCTTCCACGAATCCATCCGTACATAAGAATTCACAGCGTGTCTATCGGGCTTCAAGACCCAGACAGAAACAGTCCTAAAATTAGACCAATAATAATAATAATAATAATAATAACTTTACTCTATATATATGCTGCTCTAAACAATGAAAGATATCTATGTACTGGCAGTGAAATAAAGTTTTATGGACAGTCCTTTACATTACAGGTTAGTGTCTATCTATGCATAATTACAGCAAATATTGTTACAGATAGAGTAAAAGCACAACAGAAATGATACATCTGCATTTTAAATACAGCTTATTCATAATGCTACTTCATTTGATACACACATAATAGCACTGTTAAGGATATACATTATATTACATTCATGTTCAGAAAACAGAACAGTTTGAATGTATTTTACCTTGATGTTTGGGAAGTTCCTGGTTGTGGGGTTTATTTGTCAAAATTAAGTGCACGTTCCATCAGTAAAAGTGTTTTAGCGGTGGAGATCATTGCAAAAAAAATTCATTACAAAGATAACTGAACACGAATCGAGTTTCTGCTGTGTCCAACGTGAGTCTGGAAACATTTTCTAAAAGTGTTAAAATACTTCCATCGCAGATCTCTGCACTGTATTTCTGACTGTGATCAGGTTCTAATGAGAACTGTCACATTTAGATTTAATGAAGAACATTTATCTATTTGTTCCTTTGCATTTTCATGGAGCTGGCAGGCATCAAGTGCCTTGCTCACAGACAGTTTAGAAAGGCTATCCCAGGTTATAAGACGTAAATAGCTTCTCTGTCCCTGGACTGGAAGGATTGACCAGCTGCATTTTTGTCCGTTTTCAAAAAGGCTGTTGTGAATCTCAAACGTTTTTTGTGAATGCAAGTGAAGTGAAATACTCATGACTTGCTCATTCAGCACAAAAAAACATTCATAGCCCTTGGATATTTCCTTTCCGATACACATTGATGTAAAAGCTACAAAGTGGTGAAAAAGATAAAAACACAAAAGCTGAGTGGATTTTATCGTCTGTAAATCGCTTCGTGTAAGTGTGTATCGCAACAAAATGTTCGTCCCTGCACTTGGAGCTTGGTCAGAGCCAAGAAACTGGAGCTAAGATGGCTTCATGGAAAGACTTTTTGGAAAGTCTTTCTCTCCTGTTATTGACAGTAGGTGTGTTGTCTTGGTCTTCGATTTAATGGAAGTCAAATGCACCTTAAGTCTGTTCACTGGCCACTTTTAGCAAACCCAGATGTTCTGGGTGGGAAAAGGCTACACAGACTTACTTTTGAATTGCACCTTGTTACGTTAATTACCTTAAAAAAGCATGTTACGGACTGTAAAAGCTGGGGAATGCTGCAGGGGAATATATCCGGTGGTTAAAAATGAGCTTGTGCTACAACAGAAAGTGGTTTGTAACCACTGTAGAGATGATGACTTGCTCCAAACCAGCAATGTAAACCCCTGCTTCATGCCCGTGGAAATGGAAGTTGGCCTGAATTGCACCATCAGGTCCAAGGAGGTGCTTGTACCTCCTTTCTTGGGCTTGGAGAGATTTTCCAAAAGCAGACTGAAGGTTAAGATGCCTTTAGGGTGATTTTTTTGGAAAGTCTGTCAGACTGTATTTTTATCTAAAGCGGGTATTTGTAAGTGAAATTCACATGCAGCCCGTTGACCGGGTGCACGATCGGCACTGTCTGCATCTTGGGAAAGTTCTCCGTGGCCAGAGTCCATTTGCAAGTCCCGATCAGCTCCACTGCCAGAGTCTTTAGGATCATCTTTGCCAGTTCTTTCCCTACGCAGCTCCGCACGCCACCGCCAAACGGCACGTAGCTGAACCGAGCCGACCGACTCTCCTCCCGGTCTGGGCCGAACCGGTCTGGGTCAAACAGCTCCGGGCTCTGAAAGACCGCGGCGGTCTCATGAGTGTCCCGGATGCTGTACATTACACTCCAGCCTTTGGGGATCTGGTAGCCCTGTGAATAGAGGAAGGAAATCAGTCAGTTTTCAAATCTGCACAAACTCTAACTCTTCAGAAAGTCTTGAATACAATATGAATTAATGAATTGATCAATTTCACGGGACTGCAGCACAGAAACAAAATTATAAATGGTGTGTAGACTTTTTTTTACAGGTAAGTTTAGTGGAAAATATGCTTACTCTAAGAGCCATTTGTTGTTTAACTTTTTTTGACAGAAGTTAAAAAGCAAGCTGAATTTTATTACTTGCAAAGCTTCTTCTCTCATTTGTTTTTTTCAACTTAATGTATTCATTCATTCCATTATTCCAGACCTCTTTATAACCTAATCCTAATTATTTCTGAGTTTGGAGTCCCATGTCTAAGCTTTAATAAGTTGCACTTGAATGAACAGGCATAATTACATTCTCAATACTGCAATTACTTCTCAGCTAAAGGGGTTCATACCCTGAGAAAGAGGTGCATAAATGACGTTGTGCACTACAATAGTATTCTGGGAATTCGTTTTAAACTTCAATTGTCCTTTCGCAATAAGCGCAGCAAATTGGGGGCACACTGAGGGCAGGGAAGGGGCATGTAAGGCCGAGGGATGAGGCCATGACAGGGCACATTCTCAGCAAAGGCCACGGAACTCTGTATGTGAATGTGTTTGTCTGTTGAAGTGCAGCGAGGCCTGCTACATGATAAATGGACTAAGATAGAATTCAATTCAATCAACATTTTGTTTTTCCTCTTGCATGAAGAGTTAATTGCAGATCTCACTAATTGACAATTTTCTTACTGGTAATAAACCATCTTTCAACTCACTCACAAAAAGCTGACTCACCACAAGTAGAAGCGTCAGCCTATAGGAAAGTATTAGTCGTAGCACTAAGCTGCTAGGGATGCATCTGTACTGTGAAGCAATTTTGGTGTAGTGGCCCGCACTGTATTGGAAATTCCATGTGATGCACACTAGCCGAAAACACATTTTCCCCTGAAAAAACATTGGGAGTGAAGTGGCTGTAAAACGGTGACCAAAGTGTCACAAACCCCCCCCCAAAATCCAAATTGTGGTCCATTAACATTAAGAAAGTCTAGAAGAGCCGTAATGAAATTATTTCATCCCATTAATCTTTGTCTCTGAGGCACATGCTGACTCGGCATGAGCAGAACTCCAGTGTGCAAGCTGTATGGGCCCAAACATGAAGAAGTGTGAGGAAGCCTGCTGTGGAGGCTTTTTCAGCTCATGCACCCAGTGAGCAACTTTCATAGGAAAAGAATGGGGAGCCGTCTTTGAAGACGGAATCCTGTTCTCTTTCATGCAACCATTTGCATCACCAGTTCAGACTTGCAGCTGTGAACATGTAGAAGTCGCCTCCTACAGGCCAAAAGCTAACACGGTACAAACGGTGCAGAACATTTCTGCTAGCTAATGGTATCTCCATCCCTGGCTGGACTTCTCAAACCCTAACAATACCTTTTGACATCTCCAAGAGAAGAGGCTGCAAGTTGTTGCATTTTGATGTGGGTCTTACATATTTTTTTCTAAGAACGGTTGTGCTGTTTGATTTATTGTTACTGTGAGTTTAAACAATAGTCTCTGTAGTTTACCTAATTTCTCCTTATATGTGGCTATAGAAAGAAGCATAGAGTTGGATTCCTTTGTATCTGATGAAAATATATTACATCCACTACCTATTATCCCCAGAAGACAGAAAAGCCACCCAGACCAACGGCATACACGTGAATGGTATATCCCTGCCAGAGACTTGAACTTACGTCTAATTCAAACGTCTGCAGGGCTGTCCGGTAACCACCGGAGACTGGCGGCAGGAAGCGGAGCACCTCTTTGACAACACAGTCGACGTAGCGGAGCTGGCTCAGCTTGTCCAGGCTCAGACACGGAATATGAGACTGTGACTGTGGAAAACCATCCCGGCGATTCTGGTGATTCTGACAGTCTCCGTTCAGCAGGCAACTTGTCTCTGTGTCTGCAGCATCCTCCTCTTTCTCCATGGTGACACCAGATGGGCTGTGACTGCTGTTGCATTCGTAGCCAAGGCCCTCAGCCTCCAGCTCGATTCTGGCCCTCTCCACCACCGCTGGATGGCGGAGAAACTGCAGAATTAGAGATGTGGAGGCGCTGGCTGTGGTGGAATGAGCGGCGAAGATCAACTCTACTGCTGTTTCCTGCCAGGAGGGAAGTGGATAGATGGAATGATATAATATACCAGATTAGATCAATTTACTTAAAATTCACATTCACATTTAGGTGGCCTTTGAACAGCTGTGATCATATTATCGTTACACAAAAGAAACTGGAAGATCCGGTATGCTTGTGCAGTTGCAGATCCACTGTGGGTTATAGAGAACTATTGAGTCAAAGAACCATTATAGATAGCCACTGAACCCTCTTTTCTCTCTCTATAGTATACTATAGACCTTTAAAGGCATTTATAGTGTGTATACATGGGATCAGGCTGCACAATATCAGCCCAATAATCACCTAATCTGACAGACTTTGTCATCGTTTATGGTAAGCATTAGTAGCCTTTTTTCTGTGATGATCCAGAATTTTGTCTCTGGCCCCCTTCTGTCTGATCACCTTTGCATGTCACTCGGGTCATGAAGTCTTGTGTGACTATATCTGAATGTAGTGTAGTCTGATTCCATCATTACTTTCAGAGTCCTCGGCTGGCACAGACCTGCCTGAATTGGCGACATTAAGTCTAAATTATAGTGGCTGCTTCTCTCTGGTACCTTGAGCTCCTGGATGCTGAGCTGCTGGCCGTGCTCCTTAGAACTGGACAGTATGTAGTCAAAGGCGTCGTGATATTCTTCCTCCGCCTGCTGCCTCGCCATCTTTTCCTCAATGATTTTCTCCATGTTGGCATGCAGGATTTCTCTGGCTTTTATCCCCTGGACAGAGAACAAGCCCAAAAGCACATTATTAGATAATTATTTAGCAGAAACATTTAATTTGCAGAGAGCATTACCCAACTTACATCACTGGGATTCTATTCCATACTACTGTTCTAATAACCTAAATTAAGGTCTCAAGCCTCAACTTCTGACACAATGGTCTTTTTCTCACAGTGAAAAGGCAACTTTTCCTTCCATCCATGTTTGTCTGTTATTGGATTCCAAAAAAGCCACAAATTAAGTAATTACAAGATGTACGCAGTCACATTGTACGAACTCACCTTTGTTTTGGGGAAAGAAATACTGTAAATCCTTTAATATTAGGGTGAATAATTGGTTTAAAGTTAGGGTAAGATTAAGGCCGTTTCATATTGTTTGTGATACTGGTTCTTACATGTAGAAATCAAACCTGTAATGCTGGGTTGTAAAACAGTGTGTCTAAAGATGAATAAACTTCAGTTGGTTTCTTCTTGCTCTCTCTCACCTTGCGTAGCCCACTGAGCGGAGCGTCTATGGGCAGCGAGAAGAGGTTGTTCATCAGCTGCTCGAAGATCTGGGCCAGATAAACTATCCGCTCCTCCTCCATCTGCAGACCCAGCAGGACCCTGACTGCGATACGGAACGTCAGTGACTTAGCCGCACTGTAAACGTCGATGGCGCCGGGCTTCGAGCACCACTTGGCGATTTCAGACTTGACGACGTCCTGCAGCCGGGGCAGGTAGGACTCCAGAGCCCCCCGGCTAAACACTTTAGCCAGGATCTTGAAAGGGTTGGGGAAACAAAGGACAGAGGTGTCATAAAAAGTTATCACCTTCTACACGGCAGTCAACACCTTTCAGTAAATACTCGCTAAAGAGGAGGACAGGGTGGGGTAGGTGAGGACTGGATAGAGGTGTAGGAGATATGATAGGATATTAGAGTAGGAGAGAATTTAAGCACTGGATAGGTTTGGATGAGATGGAAGAAATGGCAATGAGATGATTATTGAAGACAAGACATGGTAATGATTAGCAGATTGAAAGGATAAATAAGGGAGTGGGTCTCGCCGCTGTATTTCCTTTACGTTGTCACCTCAATAATTGAACTATACCATAAGGTTATTCAAAGGTCATCGGTTATACAAATTCTGCCCGCTTCTTACTTTTCTGTTCCTCTTGTGCAGGTCTCCGATGGAGTTGACCAGGGTGTTGGGTCCCAGGATGATGCGGGTGCTCTGGGGCCACTGGGTGCACACCAGACTGTGCTCGCCCAGCAGGATCTTGCGGATGTTTTCTGCGCCTGTCACCCGGATGACGGGCTTCCCAAGGAGGTGGGTCTTAAACACGTTGCCATGACGCTCTCTGCGCGAGATGTGGAAGTTGGAACCCTGTAGCATGAAGAGTAAATTACAATTACAAGTGTGTCACATGTCAGGCAACAACTTGGTGACATGCATGCCTACTTTATTGGAAAAGATTAATTTAGGCACAAAAGTGCGTTTTCCAGATTTTTCAACATTCAAAATTCCTCCGCCTGTTTTGGGTCCAGTTTGTTTGTTTGTCAGCAAGATATCGCAAAAATTAGTTGGTAGTTTTCATTGTCATCTGTTGAAAAGTCTCTCCATGGGCCAAGACATAAAGGATTGGTTGTTCGTTTATTTTTGGTGCAAATCTTTTTCTTCTTCTTTTTTTTACGAATTCCTCACATTGAGGGGCAGTTTTTATTTTCACATGAACTACTAGTTTCAAGTTTCAAATTATTTATTATCATATGCACAACAATCACTCGGAAGCAGTCGTTGGCAATGAGAATCGTAGATCTCAGACTCCCTCCAATAATGCTCATAACATATGAATACAAAGAAAAACACTGGTAAAAATACTACTTACATGTGACAAGTAGTAATGACAAGAATATCTATGGTCAGGTTTGATGAATGTTCAGATAGTGTCCACATGCCAGAGTGTTGTTATGGGCTCTTTTTTCTTTTTCTTCATCTGTTAGCCCCCTCTGCTTTTGCATTACAATAGTATTTAGAGATAAATGCGCAGCTGAAATTAGTCATTTGGGGGTAGATAATTAAAAGGAAAATCAGAGGCAGGAGGAATAAAAACAAAAGAAACAGCCACATCACGTGTGCTGTAACGAGGCGCTCTGCCTAACGCCCATGCGTGGAGTGGAGGAATAGTTTAAGGGACAGAGAGATGAGGGGATGAGAGTACATTCCTCACTGTAGAAGAGACAGAAAGAATGAGAGAGAGAGAGGGAGGGAGAGAGAGAGAGAGGGAGGGAGGGAAGGAAAGAAAGAAAGAAAGAGAGGAGGAAGTTTTGAACAGAAAACGTCTGTTTTTCCTCCGCAAGAAGGAATTACGCACCGAGCATCAAGTCCGCACATGTCGCATTAACAACAGAACTCAGCCTGCAAGAATCTGCGGAGCTTTTCAAAGGTTCCCGCGCGCTCCCTGACTCATCATCAATACTACGATTAGTAAATCTTACAGCGATCCGGTATATAGCTCCTTTTCATTGTAAACAATGAAGTAATCATGGGATAGAAAACCATCATTGATGAACATAAATAAAGAACTACACACACGGACGCGCAAGAAGCTAACCTATATTTTGGGACCCTTGTAAAAAAAAGAAAAAAAGAACGACAACTACAGCAGCCCAACTCTCACCTGGAACAGCCAGTGGAAGGTCTCTCCAATCAGCGGCCAGCCCATGGAGCCCTTCGGCAGCGGCAGGCTGCTCTCTTTGTCCCGGGTCAGGCTCCAGCGGAGGCTCCACAGCTGCCGGGTCAGCGCCAGCAGCAAGAGCGCGGACAGGACCGAAGTGAGTGCGGTGGCAAGAGCCGACAGCAACCCAAACTGGGCCAGGGGTAACATCTCCTAAGAGCTGGTCCGCTTCCCAGCATCCACCTGTGTTCGTGCGTAAAGGCGCTTCTGTCCCGTTCAAAACGGCGGCGTTGCGCAAATCTTTTCCTCCGTCCAGTTTCTCCTCCCTCTTGTTCTTCTTCTCCTCCGTACACTCTTTCCAAATCAAAATAAATGTGTGTTAGCCTGATCTGGTGGGGTTTACCTTTGCTCCACCAGACAAAGCGGAGAAAGAGGGGCAGCGTGAATCTCAACTCTTTGTGAACTCATCTCTGGAGACAGCCAATGGCCAAGAGCCGTTATAATAGCTAGTTAGAGGATAATAATAACAGCAATCATACAAACTTCGGTCTCCCTATCCAATCAGAAATATGCAGCGATGGTGCACTGATTTGAATCGTGGCCACTTCTGGAATAAGTCATTATTTTGATAAAAACAAACAAGAATTTCTCTTTTATCACGTAATTATTTATGCTGGAGAGGTTTTGCAGAAAGACGCACCTCCAAATATATAATACATAATAAAACAGTAATCAGACCGGATGGATGCGCATGCACAGGCTCATAGTTTACTCTAGATGAAATATTTGAAAAACGTGCGTAAGTCTCTTTTGTGAGGAAACTCCCCTTCATTCCGCTGCGGCTGCTCCTTCAAAATGAGGAGTAGCTGTCAACTATTCCAAATAGTTTTACAGGTTTACATGCGCCGGCTTGTCTATTAGGTTATGTGCCTTTATAGGTACAGTTCAGGGGGCTCAGCCACCCCCCAGGCGGCCCGAGGTTTATGGAGCAAGGGCAATAAATCAGGTTTTTAAAGAAAACAAGAAGAAAGGGGATTTGAATACAGTAGACTACAGTATGAAGCGGATTAACAGGCCGGGCAAAGTAAGTGAGATGAGAGGAGACGAACAGGATGAAAACAAAGTTGAACAAATTAGTCACTCACTCACTTTCTCAGAACGATATAACAAGAGAACTTTCTGTCCGTAACAAGACTCAAACAGAGGACTTACCTCCAACCAGCGTCCCGTCAGCTGTGAGAAAAATCCGTGTAGCCTACTTAAAAGCAAAGTTTCTTTCTCGCCTTCTCTGCCAAACCGGTGACTATTCCTCCTCAGTGAGCGGGCTGCGGGGGGTTTTATAGAAAATGCTGCGCGGCATGATCCACCTTCAGAGGATGACGTTGGTCTGAATATGTTAAAGAGGCTCGTTCATTCACCGCGCAGACCGGAGAGAGAAATAAAAAAAAAAAAGGGAAACAGTTTAGAGATGAGAGCAAAGACTCAGCGGTGCGCTCCGAGAGAGAGAGAGACTGTGCGCATGCAGGAAAGAGAGAGACGGGGTGAGGGTGAGAGCGAGGTAGAGGGGTGAGATTGGGGGAGAGGAGATAGAGAGAGGGTCAGATAGCAGCGGATGGAAGAAACGCACAGGTAGCCAATCAGCTGGGAGCAGTTTAGAGTTTGGCGCAGGTTTTAGAGAGAGCTCAGTATTTCAGGTTGGAGCTGCAGCTGCTGCTTCGGTCTCCGCATCCCAACTGTCTGCTGTCGGCTTTAAGTGTGACGGGTAGAACAGTGGGCTATAACTCGGGAAATAATCTAGATTGTAACTTTATTTTGTATCTATTGATTAAGCTAATTTGCCGGTGTGGCTATAGAGACGGGTCTCCAGCACAGACGTTTGAAATCGGATGTAATCATTCAAGTCTAGGCTGTTAGTTTGAATAGTTGTCTCTCTGGATATTTTATATTTTTATAAAAGTCAAATACAAAATGAAGGTGGAGAAGGTCAAGAGGCTTGTTTGAAATGATTCATGAGACCGACTGAACAACTAATTATGATAATAATAATAATTAATAATGATGATAATATTAATACATAATGATGATGATAATACTACATGTTATAGAACGCTTTCCAGAGGCTACCCTTTACATAGATTAAAATGATCAAATAAAACAACACGCTACAACACAACTACATTATTCACACATATAAGCATAACATGGTGAGTTTTGGTTTGTGCGGTGTCGGATGTTTTTTGGGAGAGAGTTCCATATGGAAGGGGCAGCTATATGGAGACGGCTCTGTCCCGAGAGCAGCCAAGACAAAACGTTGCTATGTAGCGGTAGAAATAGATGATGCAGGTAATAAACGTTTTATTTTTTGTTTTTGTTTGAATGCCTTCTTGAGAGTCACAAAATTGGCCTTTGCAGCTTCTAGAATAAATTATATTTTAATCCGGTAAAGGGGCGTAATCCAGATGAGATGGATATTATATTATACTAGATTTAACTTGTATTCCACAACATTCTCACAACACGTAATGTGCGTAATGTTTTTGTTACGTTACTGGATCTATATTTATTGTTGTCTCCTCGGGTCAGCGGCTGCGACGCCGAATTTAATCCTCAAAACCTGTAGGCTATATATGGTTAAGAGAAAATACTATATTGAAATTATTATTTTTAATATATATAATACTGTATAATATATATTTCTTGACATTAGTAATGAAGATACGTAGATGCATAATTCCCTCAAGATCTGAACACTGTTGTGGTTGAAGTGTTGAGTCGTGTTTTTCTCGTTGCAGTTCACAAACAAAAGCGTTAATTAACATACTTTGGGTCTGACGCTTCAAATTAGTTGTGTAATTAAACTGAGATCTGACAATTAGAGCTGGATTTGTAAAATCGGACCAATCAGCGCAACGTTCGCACACTTCCATCTGTTATCGGTGTGTTTTCTCAGCGAGGAACGTTTACATTTGACCATTGCGCTGAATGGACAGTTTGGTGACTGTGACTGTGGGCGGTGAATGAGCTGCGAAGATTTCTGTGTGGATTTAATGTGGAGTCAGCAGAGAATCAATCTGCTGGGGTCTCTTAAAAGCTGCTCTGCTCGCTCCTGTCATTTATTTAATCAAAATGTGAAGCTGCAGGTGTGGAGGTTGAACTCAGTCAAATTCCGTTTAAAACTATTTTTCACTTGACCACGCGACAGTTTGCTTTTTCAAAATACGTATTTTAATTATTTAAACTTATTCTGTAATACTAGTTCTAAATTATAAGATACAATCCGATGTGTCTTTAGTTCAAATTCAGTTATTTTTGTGCCTTTGTCAAAAACAAAGAACAAGCTTTCTTTTCCTTTTCTCTGTTTCTTCATGTTTGAACTTGATAATTAAAAAGTTCCATATTATATTCACAGAGCAGTAAATCTCCAGCTGACATTCAATAGCCATAAGCTCTGGGGAATTCCCCCCAAATACACAAATCACACATCAAAATGAAAATGATCTTTCATATCAGCTGTCACGCGGTTGAAGAAGACAGCAGGTTGAATTGGTTCTGGCAGGTTCTGAAGATGGAAGGAAACTATTTTTTAAACCGAATACCTCAGAAAATGAATGCAAATGACATTCATGTTATATTACCCTGTTATTATTATTATGATGATGGTTGTTATTATTATCATTATTATTATCATTATTATTATTATTGGCTGAAAAGTCTTCTTTCTTGTTTTTTGGCCTGGTTCTAGTTAAAAACGTTGCCCTCTAAAGCTGTGTGTTTGTGTTTAGGTACAGGCTGGAGTCATTCTGCCAGTTTTTTTATGTAAAATAATATTTTAGAAATGTATTGAAATCCCTGTAGTCCAGCTACATGTATGAGTAGGAAAGAGACACTAACAATATTGCAGAACTTAGGATCTTAACTCATTATTTGGACTTAAATGAGTCCTGACATGATGAAGATAAATGTCATGTTCAGAGCAGATTGGTATTTTGATTTAAGGAGGGACTGCAGTGCTGCTCATATACAACTTTGCATTGAATCTGACCTTTTCCTGCCCTTTGTTGGTCAAAGTATATGACGTTTAAAAAAAGAACTCTCAGTAACCTGAGAAACTTTCTGTCAAACCTACTAAAATAAAAGTGGGTTTGGAATCTAACATTTGTTTCAGCTGCACGTCTGAAAAGTTCCAGAGGGATTAAATGTCTGGTGGGGATTTTTCAACAAAATCCTGACCGTAACATTATCACAAAAACTTGTATCTAACTTCACGATCCGAACAAAATCTACACCAGTGTCATTCAAATCACTTCAGTTCATGACTTCTCCCTTAAATAGTCCATTTAATATA
>NC_136538.1:19876267-20043767 GCF_910591455.1 Pholis gunnellus
CCTGTCATCGGTGTATGAATGGGTATGAATGAGTGAATGACATGTAGTGTTAAAGCTCGTTGAGTGGTCGGAAGAAAAGAAAGACGCTATACAAGTACAAGTCCATTTACAATTTACCGTTTACCATTGGTTTACATTGTAGTTAGTTTAAAGCCCGTCTCATACAGACCCTGAAGGGTGCCTCGTGCGTCAGTATGAAGAAGGTGAGGGACGCTTCCTTAGCATCAGTATTTGACGCCCTGGGAGTGAGACCAGGCTGAAAAGTGGTATAAAGTGCATCATTTCCTGTGCAATGGCTGCGGTTTGAACAGAATTTAGAGGCATTGTCGAAAAAACAAATGTGCCCAAAGTGTGTTGAGCATACTCAGTGTAAAGATGGAGACACGGGAAACTGTTTTTATTTAGTTTTGATCAGCTTTTTGCCGTGAAAACTCCCCAAAGGACCATCAATCAGTATAAATTAAGAATCATTCAGAAAGAATTGAAAGAGCTCCATATTTCAAAAGCTTTTTAGTTCATGACCTGCGCCGGGCAGCCCTGGTGAACGCAGACTTCCTGTCCTGTTAAAGAGCTGCCAGTCAGGGGAGCGGTTGTCAATTTACAACGGAAGCGGCGGTCGGATATTTTACACCGTCTTTCCTGGAAACCCAACACTCCAACGAGCAGCAGGAGGGAAGAGAGAGAAAGTTTTCAGTTGTTCCCCGGAGACGAGAGAAGATGAATGAGGGAGGGGGGTGGGGGGGGAGTGCACGACAGGGGTGATAACGAGGTAATGTGGGTCATCATATAGATGTGTACTGTTTGATTTTATCCGTCTGTCAGCACGTAGATTTATTTTCTAGCTGTGAGACAGTTGGACTATGGTCATGATTTTAGAAAAAAAATGGTATGTTAACGAAAGTAAAGACGGTAGAACAACCAGGTCCCGTCGTCAAACATATCTAGAGACCCCAAATGTATTTATATATATAACTGTCTGATTTGAATTGAATGTGTCTCTAAAAGGAGACATTTTCTATAAGGGTTATACAAACTGAAGGCAAAGCTCTCCAAAATTAAGGATATATTAGTTTCCTTTTCAGAGTTTGAGCCAGAAAAGCAGCTGTCACCATTGTGAAGAATCCAAATCTTATCCTTAAACTATGAGACATGGATAACAAGAAAGACAATAACGTTTCATCCAAAAATATTAACTTTGTAGAACAAACATTTTGTTGAAGGATAAATAAGTTTTTCAGAAAATCTGAATCAAAATCCGAACGAGCAAAAAATCTGATCAGAAAAGAGATGGACCACAAGAAAAATGCATTCCTGATACATCTTTGTGTTTAACGTTCACAAAATGTCAAACATTATAGTGTCTAAGATATATTAACTGGGAGAGTTTGTTTAATTAACACTCACCTGTACAAACCTATACACACATTCACTAGAGAGACACACACAGAGTGGTCCCCCCCCCCACCAACCCACTTCACCTCCCCTCCTCCTCCGCCCTCCCCTTCTCCTCCTCCCCCTCCTCGTCTCTTTGATTCTCTCCTCCTTTCTCCTTGTTTGAGTCGCTACCTGTCATCGGCAGCTCCCTCCAGGGAGTGAGTATGTTTGTGTGTGTGTTGACCTGTTGGCTGAGGACGTTTTTGTTCATTTTAATAGCGCTCACTTCGACATGACGACTTTTGACTTTTGGGTGTTCTGCGATTTCCATCTGAACATTTTTACAAACATCGTTTGTGGTGAAAGAAGTAAAAGTACCAGTGCACAGTAAAATCAACATCCAGCATTCAAATACAGTAAAAAAGTAAATGTAGTAATAAATGTGTTTTATTGGTGCCCAAACGGCAACCCCATGAATCTGGAGGGTCTTGATGTGATTAATGACAGAAGAAGAAGAAGAAAATAAGTTCTGATAAATATGAGTTCTTATTTTGAACTTTTTGCTTTGCTTCAGCCTCAAACATTTATTGAATTAAACAATCGGAGAAGTTTAGAGGTGAAATGTATCTTTGGTGGAACATCCAACCTCTTTGAAACATAATAAACCTGTTTATTTATAAAGGACCTCAAACCAAAATCATCTGATAACTGGACAAAGAAACTTTAAGACGCAAGACACCTGTCTGCATAGTCATGACGATGTTTTGTTTTTCTGATAACTATGTTATAATAATAATGCTCACTTTCTTGCTGCTATTCTCTCCTTTAAACCACTCGTTTTAGACAAGTCAGGAGACCACGCACAGCTGTACGACGTGTCGCTTAATCATCAATAACATAATGTACAAAGAAATGAATTCAAATGGTCTAAAAACTGTTTTGTAGCGTCTCCGCATCAAGAAGAAGTAAATTGATCAATGCTAACATAACAAAATAAATGTCACAGTCAAACGAAAGAGGGAAATGTGGATTTTAAGAGAGCAGGAGAGAGGAAGGTGAGTAAGGTGAGGCGCACTGGGTTTGACCCCCGGGGCAGCCCCAGGGTGAGGGGCAACACCAGGACTACCGGTGGTCCATTTCCTTATCTTTCAGGCGGAGCGCCCCGCCGAGCTGGCAGGCCGCATATCGGGTTCGGGCCGGGGCGAGGGGGTCGCGACCTCTCCCGGGAACAAGGGCTACTGTTCTGCTCCACTCGAGCTTTAAAAAGAGACGCCTGTTTTCAGAGAGGAGAGGAGGCAGCGAGTCCAACGTTTCATACACAGGGAAACTCTTTATGTGATAATAACGGTCAAATCAGAAGGTAAACCTCCTGAATGTTTGGTTTTGTTGCTGCATAATTCAACATCCCCTCAGTTCATTTTACACTCGTCGATGCACCGCAGACAACACTGATGTTAATCCACATGTAGTATCTTCTACAGTTTATGTCATTTCCTGTTTGGATCTTCAAGTTGGGAACATGAATTATTCTCCCATTCGAGCTGTTTTTATATTTCAGCTGACAAAAACTGTGTGATCTTCTTCGTGTTTCAGTTATTTTCAACTTTAGTTTTTAAAAGCCGTGGCTTTGAAAAGGAATTCAGATTCAACAGAATGCTGTTGAACTCCGACCCCAGGTTGCAGACACTCGTGTGGCCTCTCCTCTCTGTTCTACCTTGAGCCGAGTCGTGACGATGTCGAATGGGAGATGGGGCATCTCTGCCACCAAACACTTGTAGTGTCACTGAACCTCTGCTGTGGCCTCAGGGCTGACATACCTGACGGAGGGAAATGACCACTCCACTTCCTACCAGCGTGTGTGTTTGCGTAGGAAGTAGCATTCTTTGTTTACTGTGATGAGGGAGTAAACAAAGGAGAGAGGAAGTGTCCTTTATGTGAGGGACGAGTGTCCATCCAGCCCTGCAGTGCGCACGCACGCACACACACACACACACACACACACACACAGCAAGACCACCTGTTACATAAACACACACACAGAGGAGTGTCCTCAGGCTACACTTACAGATTACACACACACACACACACACACATGGTTGTTGTTGCAATGACTCCAATCAGCACTGAGTTGGATCAGCTAAGGTGTGTCTGTAAAGTTTTACGAGTTGAGATGACGTTCACAGTGAACCACAAGGTAAGTATTTTCCCCTGCGGTTTGAATTTGGGTGGAAATGTGATTGAAGTGTGTGCGTGTGTGTCTCCCAAGAAAGAAGCACAGTTGTGTTAAAAGTGACACGTCTTTTTTTTTTGAAGAGGACAAACTTTGTAAAATCAGAGTTCAGTTACAGCGACAGCAACAGCCCTTTTGCAGCGATCTTTAAAGTGCAGTGGCATACACAGAATATTATTAAATATTAATGGTTTAGTGGTAAAATGCCTTTTTTTCCCACCTGAGTCATAGAACATGTTTTATGAATCCAAACTGAAACATGACAGTCTGTCCACTCCTGGGTTTGAACCTGGGGTTTGTATGTTCTCCGCATGTCTGAGTGAGTGTCCTCGGGGTGCTCTGGGTTTCCTGGTTTCCTCTCACAGACCCTTGCATGTAAATGGAAGACTGTACATTGCATGTAGATGTGAATGGTTGTCTGTGGCAGAGTATTGGCCCCTCCCAGAAGTAACCTCTCGTCCAGTGTGAGCTGGGCTCCAGTCTCTGTGACCCTGCACAGGATCATTGGGTATTGGATTAGGCATGGGTGGATGTTCCCTTGGTGTTCATCAGTTTGTATCCTTGTATTTTCTCCCCTATTGCGTGTTGTGCATTGTTTGGTAAAGAATGAGAAGTGAGGTGGATCTAAAAGCTGCCTGCTTCACAGGTAAAGTAAGTAACTTTTCACCCAGAGTCAGAATAAATTAAAGCATGTGTAAATTAATCTGAATTGTTGAGTGTGAGAGGGTATATTCATGAGGGCAAATCCATAAATTATTTGCAGGTGCAATAACCCAGTGGGTTCTTTATTTAATTTTTTATTTTTTTTGTGTACTAGAGGGACCAAACATCTGTCCAGATATTAAAACATTATGTTCTGGACATAAGAATTGGGAAGAAACAACTGCCGACGGTTTCCCCTTTTTTTAGAGGGTTGGTGTGTGTGTGTGTGTGTGTGTGTGTGTGTGTGTGTGTGTGTGTGTGTGTGTGTGTGTGTGTGTGTGTGTGTGTGTGTGTGTGTGTGTGTGTGTGTGTGTGTGTAGGTGTGTGTGTGTGTGTAGGTGTGTGTGTTTCAGGTGCTGATGGACCTAGTGTAACACTGTCGTCCAAACATGAAGCTATTTGCGGTCAGATCTCAGTCCACCATCTGCTTCATCCCGCTACACACTGATTACTGCAGCGCTGAAGGACACCGAGCAAGAGACACTGAAAAGAGAACGAGAGACAGAGCAACGGTAGAAGTGACTGACGAAAAAGAATCAAAGGACACATGCCAGGAGTGAAAGAGTTTGTGTTCAGTGAGGAATGCAGGAATTCAGTTGCCTCCTGTAAACCAGAACATTCTCAGAGCTGTCTGAGCATCAGGATAATGTGGGAATGAAGTCAACTGTTTTATTTATTTACACAGTGATAAACACAATTTGAAACTTTAAACAAAATAATCAAACTCCTAAACAGAAGACTATATTCACACTAAACCTTCTAAATCCGAAAACATTGTGTACGTGTGAAAAAGACAAATTTACTCATGATTTAGTTGTCGATTACATATTCCTGTTTCTGACGTGTTTTTGTTCCAACATGGAGGCAGAATTTCCACCAGTGATTAAGTGAACTGAATGAGCATAAAATAGTGATTTGATTGTGGTTCACAAAGGCTGCCTGTTTTCTTTGAAACTCTTGCATGTGAATCAAATAGTTGCTTTTGTGATTTAGCCACTCCAACGTGGACATAGTCTCACCCTCTCTCTCTCTTTCTCCTTCTCTCTCTCTCTCAGCAGTGTGTCCTCCTCCCTCTCCTCCCTAATCCATTTATCATTTACAGTAGGAAGCGACCTGCCAGCAGTGAATTATCTGTGCTCCACCCCCGACCAGCACACACACACACACACACAAACACGGTTCCTCTATCCCGACCCAAACTTTCAACTTTCAACAGTACTCTTGAGGTATTATTACTGGACTTGAGCATTTCTGTTTTATGCAAGTGAAAGTCATCTGAGTTCTTTCCTCAACAATGAGTCAGTAGTAAAGTAGAATTAAACAAGTTGATGCTTAATGGAGGGAGTTACGCTGGCTGTTACGCAATATGAGGCGTGAAAGAATGAATCAGAGGGATTTCAAAAAGAATTTTGTGCAAACACACAATAATTTGAAATGTAATACACAAGTTACTGTATATGATATATGTAACAAGTACTTTGAAATACTCTCATTTTGGTCTTTCAGGGAGGCCAAAATTCTAGTTTCGTCTCACTTTGCTGATCTGTTGTGAATTCCCTCCCTCTCGCTCTCTGGTTCAAAGAAAGTCAAAATCCATAACTTTAGTTTTTAAAATCAATATTTTGTGTTATACATTCTTGGCTCTCAACATGCAATGATTAGAAACCTGAGCGTGTTCAGGTGTGTGTGAGTTTGTGTGTTTGGGGGATGGGTCCGTTATGTCAGATGGAGTTTGTGAATGAATGCCTGAACTCCACCTACATACATACACACACACACACACACACACCTGGACTAAACACATGCACACGCCCAACAAGACCTGACACACACGCACACACACATTAATTTCTGGTTGCTCTCCAATTCCTGCCTCAGTGACCTCTGACCTCTATCCATCAACCGAGGTGCTACCTGCCCTGCAGCTCTGTGTGTGTGTGTGTGTGTGTGTGTGTGTGTGTGTGTGTGTGTGTGTGTGTGTGTGTGTGTTATTACAATTTGTTTTCTCCAAGAATTAGAGGAAAATATTTTCTTCAAAGCTAATGAAATGTTGTATTTTATAAATTATTTTATTTTATTTTTTTATTTTTATTATATTATATTATATTCAGCTCGGAAGGTGAAATTGGGATTTTGGACTGTTAGTCGGACAAAACAAGATATTTGAAGATGTAAAATCACGTTGGGTATTTTTCACTATTAACTAATTGGAAAAATATAATCAACAGATGAATTGATAGTGAATAATTAACACTTGCAGCCAGAGAAGAAATGGACAAAAACACTTACAGATGTCTTCAAATTCATCCATACTCTGTTTAATTGTTTATATCTTTTATTATCTCTTTACCTGTCTGTCTGCTGTTCTTCTGTTCTCTCTGAGTTCCTCACACTGAAGTTCTTTTATGTCAGCAGCACTTCAACACTATTGAAGAATCCATCTGTTCAATCCACACACAGACCTCTGTTTCACCCTCACTGTCCTCAGAACCAAAGTCGGCATGGGGATTGGTACATTTGTGGTGATACACGCTTAAATATTTATTTAAATGGAAGAGAGACAACTATGTTCCATTCTTCAGATTCACTTGAAAATACACAGTGTGCACTGTCCTTTATTTCAGAGGTTCTCAACCTTTTGTAACTTTAGGCCCCTTCCCACATAGATGAGAAAAAAAACAAAAAACGTAACATAACAAAAATAGTAGAAAAAAAACTGTGCTGTAAATATGTGTTACGCCACTGTCAGCTATAATGCTAAAATAAATTCACTTCTTACCATCACGCTTTGGAGCGTCTTCTGGCACTGGGTTTTCTCCATAACACTTTTGTGTTAGCTAGCTAACGGTGGCAAAACACGATGATATGTTGTGACTGCCGTGGCGATATATTTCAATTTAATTGTTTTTTTTATTTAAGTGCATTCTTGAACGCATTTAGATATTTAAACAACTAGCTTTGTATATATGCAACAATTACCAAATGCTTTTTTAAAATGTAATTTAAACATTTGGCAGTAGATCTGCGGCCCACTAGATGGCGCTCTGAGGCCCAGTGTGCGATCCTGATGCAGAGGCTTCAGCAAAAATATTTCAGCGACACACTGCGCTGGCCAATCAAATGCATTGGAGAGCACATTACCGGTAGATTACTTTGTTCTCTTCGTGACGTAGTTCAGCTGTTTACTTTACGCATTTGACTCACTTAGTATTTCACTGGACTTTCTGGGACATATTTTCCCGTCTCGATTGTACCTGTAACAACACGCCCACACTGACTCCTGCGTTTTTTGTATCACAGTGTTTGGTCTCAACACAGCTTTGCTGCTGTATGCTGTCCTCACGTGTGTGTGTGTGTGTGTGTGTGTGTGTGTGTGTGTGTGTGTGTGTGTGTGTGTGTGTGTGTGTGTGTGTGTGTGTGTGTGTGTGTGTGTGTGTGTGTGTGTGTGTGTTCCGTTAACCACTCTATCCCATCCTGTCCCTCTGCTTTAGATTGAAGCTGAGAGCTGTAATTATACTGTCTGGCCTAGAACCACCTGTAGTGTGTGTGTGTGAGTGTGTGTGTGTGTGTGTGTGTGTGTGTGTGAGATAATACACCGCCGCATTGCGACATGCAGCTCCACCTTACGGTTTTTAACCACAGCATTGCACTAAGTGACTGAGATCACACAAACCTGCTTGTAGTCAAACACCTTTTCAGAGATGAACACGTCATTCTGCATACTTCTAACATATTTTGGAAACACATCATTCTCTGTGCAGGAATGTTTAGTGAGTCTGCTGAACGCCGACATTTTTAAAGACTTTTGTCTGGATGCTCAACAACAACATTAGCCACAACAAGGGCTGGTATCGGACATCAATACTCTTTCTACCGACCGAAATATGTCTTTGACATAGAAGTGAAAACATCTAGTCAGACTTAAACTTGTTTACTTATAATTAGTTCCTAATTAAAATCATATGTTTTCCAATTTTAGACTGTGTTTTACTGAGACTAAAGCTACTACAAGTAACTTGGCGGTCCCTGTGGACAAAAGCAGAAGTGTTCGGAGCACCAGAGTACGTCTTGTTTCTGGTTCTCTCGTGTCTCCCTTCCCACCAGCGGAGCCAGCAATACGGCCTGGGCCTTCAGCACCGGGGCGTTGGTGTTGCCTCCCAGTCGGGACCAGCGGAGCGGCGAGGTGACGCTCTGCGCCTGGCCGGAGGAGGCCCCTCTGAAGACTGAGCTGATGGAGTTACTGGTGAACCTGCATGATTTTCTCTAATTTTGTGCGGAAACCGACCCTGTGTCACAATGACAAACATTAAGAATAACTATATAGAAATAGCCAATCATCTCACTGACGGTCTTGTTTACTTATAAAGGTCATATCGAGGAATCGGTGTTAAATTGAAGCTGTTTCATAAAGAGTTCCTCGCTGATACCTTAACTGAAGCTGGCAGGAATTTGACACACCAGCAAAATAATTGAGATCTGTTCCTTTGGATGGAAAATGCACATAGTTTAAGAAAAAAACATAAGAAGTATAATGTTAGCATCAAATATGTAATTTGCTTAATTGTGTGGGCGACCGTGTGGCTGCAATGTTTGCCTCAAACCGGCTCTGTGTCATAGCGTGTGCCTCTTAAAGGAGATTTAATTGTAAAGGAGCAGACTGATGTGTTATCAATACATGAATTGGATAGTTGGATTAACTGTATGATCTGGTGTCAGGTAGGACGGAGCACCAGCTCGGCTCAGACTGACACAAACAGATGAGACGAGCAGCAGGGAAACGGCAAGAACAATGAGAGAGCTAAACACACGGAGAGCTGCCCCTCCTAATGCCCTCCATGGTAATTGTATTGGCTGTGTGTGTGTGTGTGTGTGTGTGTGGTGGGGGGGGGGTGCACTCTCCCCTGCTAGGTGAGGGAGGGTCGCAATCACTATGAAAAGAGAGGAGGAAGGACGTTTGGCCAGCCGAATAAAAGCTGATTTAATGAGAAAGTAAAAACCCACAGAGACTCATAATGTACTGGAACACTTGTCCTGTGTGATGGATGGCAGAGAAAAAGAGTGTGTGTGTGTGTGTGTGTGTGTGTGTGTGTGTGTGTGTGTGTGTGTGTGTGTGTGTGTGTGTGTGTGTGTGTGTGTGTGTGTGTGTGTGTGTGTGTGTGTGGCATAACTGCTATATATATTCTGACTACAAAATTCTCTGTCATAATCCATTGTTAGTGTTTTGTTTGTTTTTCTTCTTACAACACTTTCCTTAATAATTTTGGCAAAGAAACTTCCGTCTGTCTCCTTTTCTGGACATGTCTTGTTCTCCTAACCCCTGCAGGTGAACCTGATCAAATGAAATGAGCAGACGCACTATTCTCTCTCTCCAGGGGCCGTCAGCTGATTCTCCCACCTGTGAACTGAGACACCAATCTGATTGGCTTGTGTGAAAAGAAGGTACGCCTGATATAAATGGACACCGTGCTAATTTTTGCCTGAATTTTGTTATGTGTATACGTCTGTATTGTCAATCTGGTAACACACACACCACATTTAAAACATAGTCTGGAAGAGAGATTGAAAAAGAAAGCTCATGGCCAATGAAGAGTTACGTCAGGATTAAGGGGTTAAAGTCCCACTGGGGCCACCGTAGATGGATGCACTCATGGGACCGTGAGGTGTTTGGATAAAAGCCTCCAGTTAAATCTAATATTTGGGAGGAGTCGGTACTCTGCCTCACCTCTGGCTCCGCTCTGCTGTAACATGATTAAGAATCAGGTTGATGAATCATCTGTCAGATAAAGTAAAATTAGACATTAGATACAGCGGTAGCAAATCACTCTCTCTCTCACACACACACACACACACACACACACACACACACACAGGATGTTTTAGTGATCAATTAATCAAGTGTAGTCAAAGAAACTGTGGCAAAGTAAAAGGGAAAGAACCAAGACAGAAATCTCGAGGACAAAAGAAGATACAATAAATGAAACAAGCGAAAAGAAAGTGAAATACAGAGAATGAACTCAAGTTAACAGAGAGAAAGAGACGGGTAAAAAAAAGGAAAGAGAAAAAAGCGATCGTCAGGTTATTTACGTCTTCAGACCTCAGACCAACAAAAACAGTGCCGAACAGCCATTTTTGTTTGTTCAGACTATAGATGTTGGGTCGGCTGTCTGAGGAGACAGAGGTCATAGTTCAAACCAAAAGAAAACTCCTCTGACCTTCTGCTGAATGGATTCTGCTGCAGTCAGACACAGCTTGTGTCTCCCTTCCAGCCTGATCAGCATCGACCGCGAGACCCCCTCAGAGTCGACGCTTTAAATCTGCCCTCTCCTTGTTTACCTCTCAAAAGCTTTCACCTCCATGTGGGTTCAAACTTGCCTTCCTCTCTCCATTGCCAAGACGTAGCCTTATCCATTAAAATGTCCAACCATGCAGCCACCTCCAGAACCACCTCAAAATATCTCCCAGTGTGCATCTGACCTTAGAATTGCTGAAAATATGTTACCGCAGCACAGCTATATACCTATAAAATCATAAGTCTTTAATTCATAGACGTTCTCCTTCAAACAGCCAACAGGAACCTGCCAAGTGGCTGTATCTACATCTTAAAAGCCATACGTACAATATGAATCTTAATCAATGAATAGTCAATGTAAAGATGTGAAAACTAAACTGTTAGTATGTCTCTTTAGAAAATGTGGGATTTTTGGGGACAGTCCTCACCACAAAGACGGCAGCACTGCTCATTATTTAAACAATATTTTGTAAATAATCTCTGTCTTGTCTATAGAAGTATAAGTTGTTTTGTTTTGATCACAGAAACTTAATTCTTAACTACTCAATGAGATAGTGGAGACATAAATCTCTTATAAATTATAAGGTCCAAATTAGAGAGCAACATTTTCCACAATTGAACAAAGCAAACAAAACAAGAAGAATAAAATCATGAGAAATATATAAATGTAAATGCATATTTGTTTTCCAATTTAAACATCACATTTAAACATATTGTTCATACAGTGGTTATATGTTTTCTTCTGATTTGTTCATCCAATTTTCTCGATGTGTTCACATATTGCACAGTGTGAACATCACAACATGTACAGTATAATACAGACAAATACACAGAAAATATAGTCAAATGTAAATATCCATCATCTTTTGGGGGCTTTTATTATTTCTTCTGAAGCTATAACACTGTGTTTTGACTTTAATTGTCCTAAGTTTTCTTTCTTTCTTTTGTTTATTTACTTATTTAACTACAATATATGGTTATTGTTTCATGATCTTTATTCAGAGGAAGACAAGTTATTAGTACAAACGGGATCCTTTAAATTAACAATAAAAATCCGAGCTTGCCCATGAGAAGAAGAAAGAGAAAGAGAAAGAAAAAGGTCTTCTTGCACTCTACGGTGAAAACCCCACACCTCCAAAGAGCAAACTGGGAAACATACTCTCAAACTGAGGGCCTCGTGGGGGTTTTGAACAGGTCTGATGGGGTCACGAAACTCACTCAACAGGCAGACGACCGGGTCAACTTTCAGTTCAGGTAAGAGAAAGAAAAACAAGCAGAGTTGCAGTTTTTGCAGCTTCTTCAGTGGCGGGCTGACTCTGCTGACACAGCTCCTGAAAGGCAACAGAGATACACTGAAGGGGTCAATCATACACTCACTCAATGCATTCCTTCCTTCCCCCTGAGCTTCTGTCTTTCTTTCATTTCTTTTCTTCTTATGGGAGGCGGGGGGGGGGGGGGGGGGGGGGGGGGCTGCTGGAGCTTGAGAAAACAAAAACCCTGGAAGAAAGAGAGAATGGAGAAAGAGGAGAAGACAGAAAGGAAGAGAGAAGAAGAAGGAGAAGAAGAAGAAAGGGAGGGCAGAAGTTAAAGTGAATGACTTTTTTTTGAGCGTCACAAGTGGACGGCGTGACAGGTAGCTTTCATCATGGACCGCCCTGTCAATTCAATATGATTAATGGACCGCTCAGGGACAACCGGCGCATTCTGAATGAGAAATATGACTACTATCTGCTAATTTGTTTAGTATTGAGCTACTTAGAGAGGGGCTGGTGTGTGTGTGTGTGTGTGTGTGTGTGTGTGTGTGTGTGTGTGTGTGTGTGTGTGTGTGTGTGTGTGTGTGTGTGTGTGTGTGTGTGTGTGACAGCCCCATCCATCCTTAAAAAAGTGAAGAAAAAGATGCTTGAGCCAAAGCCTGCAACTTTTGATTGACACCCTGTCAATCAAGAAAGGTCCACACAGTCATGAGGGGGGTGGTCTGTGTGTGTGTGTGTGTGTGTGTGTGTGTGTGTGTGTGTGTGTGTGTGTGTATGTGCCCCACGGCTGGCACTTCTTTGCCAGCTGGGTTCCTAAAGCTGTCAATCATTCTAACAATGTGCACCAGGGTGCCATCCCCCTAATGTGTCTCTCTCTCACACGCACACACACACACACACACACACACACACACACACACACACACACACACACAGTCAGACATACTCAGACAAAGCTGCAGTCTCTTCCTGTTGTATTGTTGAATCCCAGCAATTATCTGAAAATGACACCATTCTAATTTAATGTAACACCTATCTGCGTGTGTGTGTGTGTGTGTGTGTGTGTGTGTGTGTGTGTGTGTGTGTGTGCGTTTGTGTGTGTGTGTAACCCAGACGCAACAAAGAGAAGCAACATTAAACCAGATGGATTTGGTAAAATAAAGTCATTTATTGCATGGATCAATCATTAGGAACTTACATTTAGAAATAACCAAATGAGGACAACAAAAAAAGAAAAAAGGGGCCAAGGATGCTGCATGAAAGAAATACTGTAAACAATTAGAAATGAAACCTCAACTCTGCTCTTACCTGTCCAAAATCAAAGAGATATTTGAAGCATCACTAGTGTCTCTACATATGAGTGAGTGTGTATGTGACAGAGTAACTAAACCTGGCCCAGTCCCCAGGTAAGTTTCTATTACTGTAAAACTAGTATAATCTAATAGCTGTTAGACATTTAGCAAAACACAAACAGTGCTAGAAACACAGAGGAGTGCTGCTCACATCAAATTACAGTCGCCACAACTTATAACTTAGCTGAGAATATACTGTATATATCTATATCTGATGATGTCTGAACATCCCTGGTTCACATCTAGCCGGCAACCTTTGTTGCATGTCGCTCAACATTTCTCTCGTTGTTTCTTTCCCCCTTCTTCTCTGTCATCTTTCTGGTTCATTTTCTGGTAAATTCACCACAGAGGCAAACCCACCCACTGTTACTGAAGTACACAAGCGCTACTGTGCTGCTAAAAACGTTAACAGTCCCTCAAAGACATTCACAAGTGGAGCAACAACGCCCTGCATGCCTGGATGATGCAGCCAAGACAATACAGCCTTACACACACCTCCAGACACACAGACAGACAGACAGACAGACAGACAGACAGACAGAGAGATGATCTTTGAAGCTGAGGCGAGGTGAGCCGGGGATCACGGAGATTGATGCAGCGACACGCAGCTTTTGAAACCAAACCCAGAGTTGTGACAAGTGGTGATTAGCAGGCGTTTGTGTCTTTAAGCTCCACCCTGTGTCTGTCTCCGAGAAAGAAAGAAAGAAAAAAGACATTCACCCTTTGTTTTGAGTTTGTGATCCACACAAGTCAGGGTCTGTGCCACTGTGTGGGCGAGGTGGTGTTTGTGTGTTGCTTATATTGATATTATTGTAGTTGTGAATATTGTAACTATACGTTTCTCTCCCCCTGCTGTTTATGCACATGTTCTTTCTTTGCCTCTCTGTCCATGTGTCCATGTTTCTGACATGGTTCTTCGATAGAGGTGTATCACCTCTAAAACGCTGCGAGAACCAAGGAATCAGCTTATGTTTCATGATTTTAAATGATTAAATGACCACTATTAACTATCTTCATGGTTCCCACATCCCAAAAGAAATGCCCATGACAAAACAAGTAATGTTCACACCATGTACATTACTTTTCACTCAAAATAGAGTGTTTTACTCTAATGTGACGCTACTCTTGCTGACGATACAGGTGTCATTGAGTGGTTAATATGAAATTAATGGTTTGGAGTTGGTGTGCAGGTGTTTCTGTTGTGCTGTTTTCTTTTAAAGTCCTGAGGTGCATTTAACGACACTCTTACTGAACAGTTTGAACAGAGATTACACACTATGTACATCAGGTTTGTGTTGCTTTGATTTCACTTCACTTAGAGCCACAGAAATTGAGATAAAAGAGATGATTAGATGTAGAGGAAAATCAACACGTGGCACCTGTAGAGGTTAAAATACAGCAGCTCTTCACAGCGTACTCCTGTGAAGGTGAATGTTTTTGCTCTGAGCAGTCGGCAGGAGCGGATCTGAGCGCTGAACCGAAGCAAAGCAGAGTAATTGTCTCTTTCCTCCTTAACAGGATTAGAGCCCAGCGGTGTGGCGGGTTCAGCCCTCCAGTCAACCGTGTACTGCTGGAAGCCGCCAGAGGCTGCCAGCTGGACAACCGCTAACGTTAGCCGGGGTCACTGAGCTCCTCCGGGGTCTGGAGGTCTACGTGAGAGACAAAAGCAAGAGAGGTCTGCAGCTCGTTACTGTAAGTGTGTGTACAGTAAACTGGACCAAGCAATGTTTTCATTGTACTTGAGTAGAGGAAGAATTTATTTATGACTTTAGTGCATGAAAACAGTAGTGCCAAATGTCAAATTATCAAGCAACAACTTGAGATTTTCATTGGCGGCTCTGAGCCGATAAGGAGTTAAGGCCCTCGAGAGTATGAGGGGTAAACATGGCTGTGCCAGTATCAACATAATTGCATGACATGCATGTGTGGCATGAACATGTCGAACGATGCAGACACCCAGTGTAGAATAAACAGAACCACGAACGCCTTCCCATTCTTACTAATGTCCATTTCAGGGCCTTTAGGCGGAGGGGAAACAGACACCTTCGTTGTCAGACGCTGCAGACTGCAGACAACTCTAATTACCAGATCATGAACTCACAGAAACTTTACTGATGTTTAAACAATTACATAGAGCCACCTTGAGCCGCTAAAACGCTGTCCTAGCTGATCAGATACCCGACCGAGGGATTCCTTGTGGACAAGAAGGAGGACATCAACACTAGGTGGTCCATCGCTCCATTTCTAATGTACATACCAGTGCATTAAGGTCCATCAGTGGGAGTTATTGTTCATGTACTGTGTATTAAACCTCTCTCTCTTCCTCTACTCGGGGCCTTTGTGAACCTGATATGATAATAACGGCAGAGAGGTTACATCTTCTGATGAAGGGACGGGGAATGACATGGCCTCAGGTACTGTGGTATCTTAGTGAGTGTGTGTGTTTTTGTTTCCATCTTTGTGAGGACCAGATTGAGTTTTAAACCTTGCAAGTGAAGACATTTTTGGAAAGTGAGGACATGGTGACATTTTTTAACCGGTGAGAACATCTTTAGGAATGTGAAGACATTTTTGGAAAGTGAGGACATGCTTTAGCAAGTGAGGATATTTTGGAAAGAGAAGACATTTTTCAGCCAGTGAGGACATTTGAAGACATTGTAAAGTGGAGATATTTGTGGAAAAAAAAGTGGAATGTTTCCACAGCGAGGACAATCTGAGAAGAGTGAGACATTCTTGGAAAGTGAGGACATTTTGTCCGATCCTCCGTTCTTCCTATGTCGACAAGGGTCCTCACAAGTATGGAGTAAAGCATTTACGCACACATTGCACTTGTATGTGTGCTTCAGTGTTTTACAGTAATCAAACACACACACACACACCTATACACACACAGGTACATCAGCAGACAGTTGGTTTAGTTCCAGGGTTTCAGTCGAATGACCGCAGACATTAAAAGTTGAAAGGCTTCTCCTCCTCCTCCTCCTCCTCCTCCTCCTCCTCCACTCTGCTTCTTCTTACCTCTGTCTAACCCCTAACACACACACCCACACACACACACACACACTTTTCCACATTCTCTCATACACATCTTCACACGTTAATGACGCTAATTACAAGCAATTACCCGACATATCTTGTGCCGCTGCCCTCCGGCTGTGTTTAAAGCGTGTTGACTCAGAGGAAGGTACATTGACCTGAGCTGAAGGTACAGCTGAAGGGCCATACCACCGTTATGTGCAGTGTAGTTCATAAACATGACTACAGCCGCCTTTGGCTTCAGATACATTCTATTACGGAACAATACAATTCACATTATTCTTTCTACGACATCCACACATCCAAAATATTTTCTGAAGAATAAAATAACACACAAATAAAATCTGACAGATAAAAACATGTTTGGTATTTCATATTTAAATATGAAAGACATTTTGTACTTTTTATTAACATTTTGGGACTATTTTAGAAAGAGACTTTTTCTGGGCCTTTTAAAAAATATATATAAATAGTTTTAGTTGAGCTTTTTTAATTTCATGTATAAACATTTACAAACATACAAGGATGTGTGTGTGTGTGTGTGCGTGTGTGCGTGTGTGTGTGTGTGGGTGTGTGTGTGTGTGTGTGTGTGTGTGTGTGTGTGGTGGGTGGCAGGTTTAACCACAGCAGCCATTTAAAAAACTCTTCACTTATCTGTCTCAATGAGCTCAGATCCATTTCAGTCCAGTATGCAAATCCCTCTGGTGTGACTCTGCTACTGTCAATGTTTGACTGAGTCATTATGGGGAATGACTGCGGAGGAGGTGCAACCCAAACCTGACGCAAACATCTGTTGCAGGAAGCTTATCCGGGTGGGAGACTCAACTAATTACTTTTACTTCAGTTACTGAGGATGACGCTTTTTTTTCTGAAGGCTGTTATTTTTGTCTTTGTTGGGTGTTTCACCGTAACACCATGCATTTACATGAAGACTCATCTTCGAGTAGTAAAAAGCACAGTCTAAGCATTAGTACTAAGTATTTGGCAGCCTGAGTTTGAATATCATATTGGGGGAGAAAAGGTCAGATGAGTTAAATATCTGTGATTGTAAAGTGTCTCTCCCACTACCACCAACAGATTAACAGTAGTCACCGAAAATCCTCTTCTCTAATGAGTGTGTTTAGGTTATCATATGTGTGTTTGTGTGTTATCAGCGGCAGAGCAGTTAGCGAGCTGATAGCGCTGATGATCGCCTGCTGTCTGTGTTTACTCTCCATCCTGAGGGGTCAGATAACCTCGGATCAATTTATCTGCTTCAATCTCCGAGACCGGCAGCTCAGAGTTATTTTTTGTGCTGGCATCTGCAAATCTACTTTCTGTGCCGGCTGGATTGAAGCTCTGATGCATTTGCTTTCCTCACTGAAACACCACACACAATCTGTTTGGATGGTTTAGAGCATTTGGACAAACATGGCTGGCTTCTCAAACTCTCTGTGTAATCGTCCGGCACACCATGTGGTGCCGACTAAAAGTCTGCGAAGGGAAGCTAACAGTAAGGAAAGGAGAGGAGAGGAGAAGTGGGAAGGCAAGAGAAGAACGAGCGGGGGAAGGAGGAGTGGAGATAGAGGCTAAATCAGGCCGGTCGTGCTGATGTGTTTACACAACAAACCTTTCAATTAGCAACAGGCGACAGCAGGCTAACTGCGCTGATTAGCAGAGCATTCGGGGCATGTGTAAGTGTGTGTGTGTGTGTGTGTGTGTGTGTGTGTGTGTGTGTGTGTGTGTGTGTGTGTGTGTGTGTGTGTGTGTGTGTGTGTGTGTGTGTGTGTGTGTGTAGGTGTGTGTTTGTGTTTGCTGTTGGAAGGGGGTGTTACCTGTGTCTGTCCTGATAAATTCATGAATGAAACTAGTAGTAATTACAACGCAGCAGGCTGCTGTACATACAGTGCCGGTATGGTTAATTCATTGAAAGAATGTGTAAATGTCTTGAAAATCTGGTCCGACACATTTTAATATTTAAAACAAGCTTGAAAATTAAGAAAGATTAAATCTAGACTTTTCTTTTAGCGCCAGTTTACTATAAAAATGGCTTTTTTTTAGATAGATTGAGCAAAATCATCAAAGAAAGTTAAGGAACTGATTTATGCTGCTGCTGAATTTGTCTCAAAATACCGGTTCAGCAAGGAAATAGTTATGGAGCTGAACAGGAAGATTGGGCCAACAGACTATTGTGAAATGTTTATTTATTTCTTTTGTCTTCTATTATTTGGCCACATTGCTCCATTAATTCAGTCCACAACTTTTTCTCAAAGGAGGAGAAATTAGAGCTGCTCTGTTGAGCCATCATGAGTAAAGTTATGCCAACTACCTGACTTCTTAGCTATCTAACAAACTATGACAAATTGTGTTAAAGAATACAGAGCAAACCTCTCCCTCTTTTTTTTATTTGAGTAAACAAGCATCTACATGTTGATTGAACTCTTTAATTTAAGTTCAAACTCAACTGAGATTGTCTTTAAATTGTACAGCAGAACTCTGCTTAATGTTTTATCTCAACTCATTTTAAACCCTTCATTTTGGCAAACTGTGACTCGAACTTATCTTAGATAAGTTAATGAATTAATCCTTGTTGGTGCAACCCAGCCTATGTCTTAAACCCAAACGTATTTAATCTACAATTATATAAAACAGAGAAATGCTGCAAAGCCTCACAATGAAGGAACCACTTATTGTTTGCTATTTTTGCTTTATGATTAATGGATTTTCAGAATTGCTGTTTATTTGTTTTCTTGTGTTCTACCACCTCTTACTGTGCAACTAAATGGTGTTTAAATGCTCCAGGCTCAACTGCTTGGGTATGCTGTACATATTCTCTCTGTTTGCTTGAGAAGTGGCTTTTAAAGGTTTTTGGAATCCATACTAATGGACATCACATCCCTTTAAGACTTTCAACTTTTTAAGTCATTAGTGAGATAAAGTGTGTTTTAGGACACAATCAAAGGATGATTGTCCCCATCAAATGTAGTGATCGTTTTGTTTGTTTTATTTTGTACATTGGCCTGACATTTCTGCTGGGCTGCAAACAAGGAAAACAAAGGCGTCACTCCAAAGTTCAAATAGCTCCTGAGGCACCTTTGTTCATTTCATGACCTACGTCAGTTTGTCTGGTATTTAACTGACGACATTTGTAAGTGTCTCAATACTTCTGGCTCACTCAACTAATTAAAATAAACATAACTATCATGCTGCTATCTATCTATCTTAAGTTCCTCTAATATTTGTGGTCAAACAAAAGATGAAGACGCTTGCAGCAGTGTCTGTGGAGACATGAAGGTGATTTAAAGTGTATTTTTGTGTCTCAGTCACAACAAAAGAAAGAATGTGAAGGATTCCTCGGCCGAGGCAGCACATCTCCTCTGGATGCTGCAGATTTGTTCTTACCTGTTTGCCGTCGCAGAAGACGCATACCTGCTCTGTGAGGCGTGTTTTGCAAACAGCGATATTGCAAAATGCTACACACCAACATGTGACACACACACACACACACACACACACACACACACACACGCACACACAGAGGCTCCGGCACAGAACATCATACACAAACAGCTTTGACATACTTTCATACAATTGTGTTTAACACACACACACACACACACACACACACTCTAACACATGCAGAAGTGTCACATGCCCTCACCTTCACATACGAACACACAAATGCACAATCTCACACGCGACTCGCACATGCGACTAAATGTTAAAATGCCTGTGGGGTAAAATTGATGAATTCATTCCTAGGCAGGGTGGATGCTCGCCCACATAGGGGCTCAATCATAATTTTGGAAAATGGCTGCATGATGAAATGCAGGTTTGAGTCAACAGACACTTAAACAATGACTCACAGATTCAGTAGGTGAGAACGTAAAAGAAAAAGTGTGGTTGGTTTATGGTTGCGGTTTTACTGGAGGTTGTCACGCCCATCTTTTCCTCTGCGATGCACGATGTCTGTCATCACGGAGAATTTGGGCTTTGAGCTTAACCTTCATCCGCCCTAACCTTCAATCCTTCCTTTATCTCAGTTTTCTCTCATTATTTTCCAACAGTCATCCTTTCTTTTCCACGCTGTCTGTGTTGATTCTGAATCCTCTGTGTTAATGTCATTTGAAAGCTTTGTTCACTGTGAAAACACAGACGCCCGATTGTTTCCTAATGAGCTATTGTGACAACTTGTTTGCGTATTAGTGTGTCAGGGGTCAGATTCTGGACAACTACTGAAAAAAAGCACTGTAATAAGGTTTGCTAATAGACGTCTGACATATGTGTGTTTATGTGATTACAACTTGATTTTTAGTTGATTTAACCTTATTAATGTTAGAATAAAGATATTAAAATACTTTGGTGAGCTAATTTTGCAGACAACACGGACAAGAAATAGTGCAGACTAATTAAAGAATTATATAAATAGTCATAAAAACATGTAGGGAAGACACATTAAAAACACTTTTACAGGAGTAAAAGAAAAATGTAATATCTTAAAGTGCCATTCAAGAGATTAATACGCCTTTAAATGCTTAGATGTAAAACTAAGTTGTCACTTGTTGTGTTTCCATTTCAAATGTTGCACAACCTCTCTGTGAATTCCTGCTAATCAAATTGTCATTAGCCAACCTGATCTCATGGCAAGGCGTATAAACAGCACAACATCTTAAGAACATTCTGTGTTTCATGATAAGCTTTTGGCAATTCACGCCACTATAGTTACAAACGGTCGCAGTTAGGTGAGGGCAACGAAACCGCTTAGGTTTCGTAAAAACATCATAGTTGGGTTTGAAGTCAGTAACATGAGTGGGGAAGGCGCGTCCAACACACCTGGTGGAGTGGATGCCCCATGAACCAATGCTGAGACCTTGACGCAGCAGCCCAGGTTCAAGAATGGACAAAAAATGATCTTTCAAAAATATATATATGTATGTAAAACACGTTAAAAACATCACTAATGGAATGACAACTGAATATTTTTTTATGTTCATTTCTAACATACAGACACATTGAAATATTTATCTTTACCATGAATGCATTTAGTCCTGGCACAATAATAAGGCCGACATTTCAAGGGGAGACTATAAATAAATTAAAAGCGCAAACAGAGCTTTGAGTAGCTCCTTTCCTCTTAATTGTTTTGTTTAAATTAGTTTCTACTTCCTTTCCTAGTGAGAGAAGAGGGGCTGTGTATGCCCTGCCCGTAGTTTGGGTCTTGGCTTGAATGGCGTTAGTGCCATTCTCATGACCACCACTGGTATGCCTGGAACGGTACTTTTTCCTTTTTTTATGTTCATAGTGGAGAAATGACTCACAGCTGTAAGTCGATCCAAACATGGTCAAAGTGTGAGGTGCCGCTTTGGTTAGACCAGGACAAATCTATTTGATTGGCTCAATTGAGTGAAGATATTGCCATATTCATTGGATCAGTTGCGCCTGTCGGGGGAAAAACAACAATCTGTGACGGTTATTTTATATTCTCATTCCAGTGCCAGCTTTGTGTTTCTTTTTAAACATGCGGATCAACGCCTGCAACACCTGTGAACATGAGTGTTGTATATTTATTAAAAACTGAAGTCAGCATCACCTTTGTATGAATCTCTACTTGCATGTAGATTTGATCTAATTGGGTGAAGTTTTTTGCATGAAAGTATTTTCTAATTGAGGCCCCAAAAACCCCACCGCGACCCCCCTGATGCTGAACAATCATGACCCGCTTTCTGTAACGCCACCTTATCATCATGACATCATATTATTTGTCTGTGGGATTATAGCAGAACAAAGGTCATGTTAATTCTCTTGGAAACGCCTTCGTCCCTCCAGTGATCACCGGTTCCCCTCACAGTCGTGGGTCTCAGGCCGGGCTTAAAGGTTCAAGGCGTCTTCGGCTCTGCAGCTTCCGTGTCTTTTGTAGACAACCTTGGGAGGCTTTCTATTCATCCCAGGGTGTATTATAGCCGTCAGCACTCGGGCTATATGTAATTAGTGTCGGGGTCAAAGGTCAAGGCGGGTTTTAAGCCTGAGACCTTCTGGTCAGTCAACAAACCTGGGGAGCAAATCCCCCTGGACTCCGGGTACAGAAACCCCGCTGCTGACAGATCTGAGCCACACAAACACACACATGGGCTTGTTAGATCGAATGCAGGAACACACACACAAAACAGGTTTTATGCACAAAGTAAGGCAAGCACAAACACAAACATGCAGGTTTAACATTGATTCAAAGACAAATACAAGAACTGGGTCTCTGCCTCGTGCTAACTGTGTTTTATAGTGAGAGTAATAAGACAAACGTTCCCGATACCACGCTGGGAAATTGGAGGAAGGAGGAGAAAACCGCTCATTCAAAACTTTGGTGCGATCTTGAAACCTTTTGAACCTAAAAATCAATACACCCTGGTTAAATAGGGTATGAATAATATTGTAGAATTCTGCTGGAATCAGCAAGACTTCAGTTCTTCAGTAATATTTTTATCTCCAGATAAACAAATGATATACTTGATAGTGACCGCCACCATTCTTCAAACCCCTCTACTGTTACTTTAAATTCTTTCAATACTTGTTGACTTTTACTCAAGTTAAACTTTAAATGGAAGGGTTTGCACTTATAATGATATGTTTTGTGGTATCACCACTGTTAATTAAAGGATTTCTTCACACGCACACAGACCTTCGTGCAGGTAAACACACTCCTTTTTACCATAAAGTTGTATTACCCAAAAGTGGGGGCACAGCTGGTCACACCTGCAGCCAGGAGGCAAATAACAAACAGCGACTGACATAATACACACACACACAATCATAACTAACAATACGTAATAATGAATTGAAATATATAAACGTTTACACACACACACACACCTGACTGTGCAAGCTTTAACGCCAGCATGAAAGCCTATAATTCATCGTCAATCATAAATGCCTGAGAGCACGGAAAGTTCAGCAGTTTCTCTGTAACCTCCGGGCTTCTTCCTGCGGTTCCTGCTGATGTCAGCGCGTACCAGCAGCCTACCAGTGGCGGCGAGTGTAACCCAGCCAATCTTTCAGCCAATCAGAGTAAAGGTCTTTGGAATAGAGGTAGCCAAGTTAGCAAAATAGAGGCTTGGTGTTTAAAGTTTGTCCCAAGCAAAGGCAGCTGCAGCTCAGCAGGAAGAGCGGGTCATGAGCTCCCTGGTGAAGGTGTAAATGGGTGACTGGGAGGCAAATTGTGAAGCGCTTTTGGATTAAAGTGCTGTAAATACATTTAAAGGTTGTCATTGTGATAATGTGTGTGCCTTTACAAAAAGCAGTGGAAATCCTCTTTGACACACACTTCTGTAGCAATTGGACGATGCAATCCTGTTTCAACGGTTTAAAGACACACATACTCACACTTTGACACATTTAAATGGTCGTAACTCTCTTCTCATAAATGCCTTGACTTGAAATGTTTAATTATTCATTTCATTGTACCAGGGCTTCATATTCCCAGCCAGGATATATATATTCTAAATATCAAAATGATTGTCTATCCCTGTGTGTGCAGGTACACAATGTACATTGTGTTATACAATAGACCCATTCTGTCTTTTTAATTAAACAAATGTAGGATTGCAAACCCATCCAACTAACTCAGCAAATAAAAAAGAATCAACAATGTGGTTATTATTTGAGTTGATCTTGATTGTGCTTAATATCTTTATCTTTATCTTTATATCATTCTGTTTCTGCTTTTGAGTTCCATAAATCAAGCTTCATGATTATCATTGTAGATATTGTTGAATATTTGAACTCCATCATCACTCATTAGTGGTTCTTATAGTCTGGCTCTTCATTTGATGTTTACTCTACCCTCCAATAATTGGGTTGTGCAACCAATTTTTTTATTATCCGTAATCTGTCCCCTCGAGCACATTACATTAGAGTTGATGAAACATTCCAGTCATGTCATGACACCCTGCATTTTACAGATTAGCTCGTTGATCCAATTATCTGAATACTTTCTGGTTTGTATATCTTTAAAAGGCAAATACTGTTTCTCAATCCCTCTTGGCGCAGGATTGGGTTTTATGTGGTCTTCCCACATCGTTAAATAATTACTTCTGTCATGTACAAAATTTCGAAAGTAAAAAGTACCGACATCATGCTTCAACATTAGCAATGTGTCAATCAGAACTATAGTAATTATGTATATTCGTAAAAAATAGTTTTATTGTTGATTATAGTAAGAAAAAAATCAGGATGCCCTTCTATCTATGTAGCATGGAAACAGTCAATGTAGTCAGTTAAGTGAACTCAAAATCAGATGGCTGAGTGGTGTCCCTAAAAGTTCTGATCACCTGCCCACATTTGCATTTGTAATCCCTGTTAGGTAGTTACAGGCCCGTCAGGGAGGATGGTGTCCATGGCTCTAGACGGAAGGACCTGGCATGCTGCTAAGTCCTTTTTAATACGCAACATAGCTAACTCAATGCTAAGCTGACATAACCCGGCTGACGCAGAGGGGGTCAAGAGATAGACAGGAGGGAGAAAAAAACGCTCTGCTGACCTGGAAGCAGAGCTGCATGCTGAGTTCCGTGACTTTAACCACAGAGGACACAGGATTACCAGAGTGTCCAAGTTGTGGCAAAAATACCTAAAAAAAAAAGTACAAGACAAACCCATTAGTGTGGACAAATTGTGATACAATACCCTGACAGCATTGTTAAAATGTTATAGCTGATCCAGGAGGTTCTGGAACAACTAAGGTGTGTTACTAACTAAGGGAAAGTTTGAGGTGGCCTGACAGGAGTACACACATACTACAGCAGGCATATGATATAATATAAACCTGAACACACCTTTATGCTGTTTGGTTCGTCAGAATTCATCAGAATATATGAGCTCAAGTCATCTGTCGTATTAAATATCCATCAACTGCCGTCAGGAAAATAGTTGTATTAAGCAAATACAATTAGTGTATCAACATGAAAATACTTGCTAACAATGCTTGGATAAATAGTACTTAACTACTTACCACATTTGACAGTCACTTCTATCTGTCTCTTTGGTACCCAGAGCATCCAGTCGATGTTTAATGAGCTGAACGAGCAAGATGTTCCAGCTCTAAAAAGAGACAAAAGAAAAGGGTAAAGTGTTGTCACAGTAATACAAGAGGAACCTGACATGCAGTTATAGATTTACCTAATTGAAGTTTGTGGAGCAGCTTTTGTGTGTGTGTGTTTGCTTTGACACCAGTTTGACACCAACATCATCACAGACATTTGTCAAAAATCAAGTGTTGCATTTGACCTTGATGCATTTTTTTTTTTTATACACAACCAAATTGTGGACAGCTGTGGCCACTTCAAAACTGAAAACCCTCAGTTGTCCCAACTCTTTTTTTAAGAGAGGGCTCGTCGACTTAGGAAGAATCCCCGACTGCTGATTGTCGCGACTGTATTACACATGTGAGGCTGGAGGGACTAGAGCGGGGCGCTGAGGCTCAGGGCTTCATTAAGTGAACTCATGAAGTGTGTGAGAGGTCAAAGCCCACGCAGCGCTGCCTAATAAGAACACCACCACCCCTCCACACCCCTCTCAGGCCCCTCTGCCCCATCAGACACTGGGCCTGTCAGTTAGCATCTCAGACCCCCTTACTGGTCCTCTGTTCCGCACCAGTAAGCCCGCCTGGTAACCACTAACCACTGGGTGGTGTGTGTGTGTGTGTGTGTGTGTGTGTGTGTGTGTGTGTGTGTGTGTGTGTGTGTGTGTGTGTGTGTGTGTGTGTGTGTGTGTGTGTGTGTAGGTGTGTGTGTATGTTCACACAGAACAGCAAAGAACAAAAATGGGAGTTTACTCTGATTGAATGTAATCTTTTTAAATTAGACACCATTTTTTAGTTTGAAGAGAAGCAAAGTTTGACCACTGTGGATTTAGACTTTTGTGTTGATGCTTAATTTTGTCTCACATGTGTCCGAGGAAGGAGGCACGCCCAGTATACAGTGTGCTGACCTCCCAGGTGTATTCTAACAATAATCTACACAGTAGCTATCCTTACTAGCTGGGCTGAAGAGTTTGGTCTTGGTCTGAGAACATAGATGGACTATTTCATCAGAGTTAACTTGAATGCATCGGTTTGGGACAAATCTATGCACGGGTGTTCATGATAGCCTGCTAATCGTTTGTGAACTGATTGATTCTTTGAGTTTCTCTGCAGAGCATGTAGATTGTCAGTAGGACAACTAGCGGGTATCCCAGTGAGCACCAACCGGGATTTCAACGTTGATTTCTACTTGAAAACTGGGAGATATTCAGTCTGAACGTCTAAGACCTATTTTTGCCGTCTTTTCAACCGGTCACAAAAACATACATTTGTTTGAAAATGTTGATGGTTTGTTCAGTGTTAGGTTGACAGAGAGACGATATTGGTCACACTGTCAACGTTTTTCTCCAAAGTCATATCACACTGGTCGAATGATATAGTTGTATAGAACTATATAGTTTAAATGTATTTTCAACTGAAAAAAAGTTCACTGGGATGGGAGGGGTTGATAGATATGATAGAAATAGCTGAAATGAGTTGCCGTATATACTTTGGCGGCCGTTAGTATACCTGGACGGCCCTTCCAAGTAAAGTCATTATGTGGGAAAAACTGCTGTATCCATCAAATGGAGAAGTTTTAATAGGCGTGTGCATCATTTTAGACACATTTACCAGTCATTCATCCTGACATGTGACCAATGTGCTCCAACAAAGTGCCTCAGTGTCTTTGTTATTGTTTGACCAAAGTCTGACAACAGAGACCCTGGCAGGCTGATCAGGGATCTGTGTTTGTCTTGTTAAAACATCAACACTTAAAGTACTAATGGCTGTTTCCGGACTGTCTGTGTGTGTGTTTAGCATCAGAGTGTGTAAATCACTGAGACTGGACTCTGTGATCGGCTCTGTCCACTGACCACACACACACACAAATAAACCAATCAATCTGACTACATGCCACAACCACACACACACACACACACACACTCACTCCAGGCTGTCCCTGCTCTGTCAGTAGCTGGCAGCCCCTCTTCTCTTTCCGACTGGAAGCCGATGAAAGCAGTGAGGCGGTTGCCATGACTGCAGCGGTGGCAGCGAGCGACACAAGCCATCATTGCGTGCTACAGCTTGTTTCCACAACAACATATCAGTGATTATTATAAGGAGTCACTTCCTGGTTTGGCATCCCAAACTGTCGAAGAGGAGGGGCCGGTCGAGCGCTAGTCCCCTCTGAGGTGTATTGAGTTGATAAGGTTAGAACAACAAATACACAACGGCTACAGGAAGCTTTGTCGGCCTTGTCTGGAATAATAGATTTGAACCTCCTGTTGCACAATCCATCACTCCACCACATGTTTAACTCCATCAGACTTTTCTGTGTACTTTCACTAACAGACGTTTCATGAATGCGTATGTTGTTGGCAGGTTGTAAAATAAAAGATAAAGAATCATAGTAAAACATCAGGGACAACAGATAAACAATAGCTTTTGCACAACTTCGGATCAGAGGAAATCATGTAGATTCACCAGAAACTCCTTCAGCTCAGAGTCTAGCGGGGCCTTGGGCAGCAACCAACCCACCGCAGACAGACCCGGATCCGGCTTCGCTGACGACTTCAACCTGCAAGCTGAGCTCCGGTGGGAGATGAAGAGCTCCGCTCCCGGCAGCAGCTGCTCCTTCTCCAGCCAGGGGCAGAGCTTTGCCTCGCTGCTCCACCTGGAGGTGTACAATGGAGGTGAGGAAGGCACGAGAGAACCAGAACCAGGAATACCAAGGACAGACCCTGGTGTAGTAAAATTACACGTGTGCTCTGAAACACAACTGCAGTTCATACTTATGTCATGTATTACGAAGATGAAGACTAAAAGTCTAGTTTGTATTCTTTATGTCAAGTAGGGACTTAACTTACAACAATGTTGTCATAAATAATGGACAGAACTATGAAAATAAGATTAACATCACCTAAACTCTGTATCTTGTCAAGTCAAGTCAGTTTATAATGTATATTTGTTACAAATGTGTTTTACAAACTGCACAGCATACAGCATCCTCTATCCTCAGACCCTCCAGTAGACATGCATCTTGATATGACAAGGCAGCTAAAATAAAAACACAAAACTGTAAAATGAACAGTGTAGTTTTATTAGACTCAAACAGAAACATGTGCAGACATTTTCTGTCTTCTCTTCCCTCTGTTCCTCTCTCTCTTCCCATCAGCGGCCCTATTGACTGGAGCCTCCCAGCCGTCCCTCCCTCCATCTCTCCCTCCATTCTTCAGAGGGGCACAATCTAAATTAATCCGCCACCCGGCGCTGGTTCGTTCCCTCGTTCACCCTTCTCGTTCGTGCACAAGAAGAATACAGGCTCCTCTTCCCTCTGTTTTTCTTTCTCCTTCTGTTTCTGCTGCTCCGGGGTGAGCGGCAGGTCAGGCCTATTAGCCTTTTTCACTGTTAACTACCCGCTAAACAAGACAAGCTATTATTTCATTCACAGAAACACACACACACACACACAGACAAATCAAGCAGGCACAAATGACTGTAACTCACTTTGTTACATTCCATGGTAACACAAAAAAAAATGTACAATTACATTTTCTCTATTCTTCTCTTTATCCTTACCTCAAACAATAATTGCTGGACCTTCCTATTTAGTGACAGAGCTAAAATGCCCCAGTGATTGCAAAGGATCATGGGTACTACAATTTGCTTAATAACTCCTTGCTGGAAGGAGATAGATAGAGGTATCATACATTAAAGTAAATGGTATGATTCAGGCTTTAAGATGGTATCATACATGCCCATTTGAATTACAAAGTAAAACCTCTAAAACCATGAGTGATGTAGCTGTTTCTGGGAGTGGCTAGCTGTGTTGTCAATCAGTGAACATGAAACACCTGTTGCTCTAGACTGGTTGCTGATATTTGAAGTAACACTGAACACATGGCTGCATTATCATGAACTCAGGTACGTGACTGTTAGCTTTCTCTTTGAAGGCACACTTCTTCCTTCTTGGAGCATCTAAATGGGTGAGTCTTAACCCTGCACTCTAATTAAGTATGGTAAGGTTTCTTTTGTTTTCTTTTACTGATAATGAGCAGTTAGCAGTTAGCATATGAGTAGCATCACCAGAATAGCTTTCCTAATCCAACAATTGTGTTCCAGTGGCCTTGTAAGGAAAAGTTGTTGGGGCAGGAACCTCCTCCATTTGGAAGATTAGCTGTGTCATTTAGCCTTTACCGTAGCCTTTATAGTTAGCAGGTAATATTATTGGCATTTGATTATTTTTCTTTGCTTGTCTTGGGATTGTCAACAAAGCAGGGATAATACATACACAGCGCTTCAATATTAATGTCTGAATGTTGTTTATTCATGTTCATTACTCCTTTGAATCATTATTTTACTTTCTCTTTAAAGCCTTGTTGTGGCAAGCTTTAGCATCCAATGCTACCTTGTTTTGACAATACCATCAGGGTTGACAATTTGCACCAGGCACCATCTAAATGCTGATAAAATATGCACGTTGGTGCTACATTTGCTTGAGTCACTGGAAAAAAAAAAGGTCCCACGCTCGGCTTTCAACAATGACATTTTTATGGCCACGGTAAGCAGCTAATATCGTCATTTTACATTTTGTTAACATAGACCTTGTTATGGCTAAAGTTAGCAGCTAATATTAATGTGGTACATTTGGTTTAATATAGACCTCATTATGGCCAGCGTTAGCAGCTAATATTAACAGCGTATTTTATGATAACATAGACCTCATCATGGCCAAATTTAGCAGCTAATACTAAGATATGTTTGATTCATATAGACCAAGTTATGCAAAGCACAAGAAATAGAGGCCATCTAAAAACACCTGCTGAAAGAACCTCAAGACTGACATCAAGCAAAGTGGGCAAACATGGACACAGCTGGAAAGGAAAGCCTAATACAGGTAACTATGTTCAACAGCTTATGCTCCATTGAAAGGTGCAATGGGCCCGACACAACACACATTTGGTTAACATAGACCTTGTTATGCCCAAAATAAACCGCTAATATTAACAATGTATATTTTAACATAGACAATGTTATGGCCAGAGTTGGTGCTAACAACTCTGTAAAAGTTGTTAGCAAAACTTGTTTATATTAGCAAATAAAGTATTTGCTAATAAAGTATTTGCTAATATTGCTAATATTAGCATTGCACATTTGGTTAACATAGACCTTATTAAGGCTAATAGTAGAAGCTAAAATTAGTGCGTTTGGTTTACATGGACCTCTTTATCGCCAAAGTTAGCAGCTAATATTTAAATTGTAACCTGGAAAATGTTATGGCCAGAGTTGGCGGTTATGTCAGCATTGTACATTTGGTTAACATAGACCTTGTTGTAGCCAATGATAGCAGCTAATGTTAACAAATGTTGGTTAATATAGCACTTGGTATGGCCAACATTTTCAGCTAATGTTAACATTGTACATTTGGTTAAAGCTGGAGTACTGCAGTTTTGTCCCCGCCCTCTGGCAGTGAGAGTAATTACCATTTGGGAGAGACCATATTAATGGCGCAGCAGCCAGCTAGAGTAGATGCTCCGAATATAAATCAAATCCTGCCTTCACATGAATGGTTAAAGTGTAACATTTGAACAGGAAGACTCTGGGCAGGGTTAACAGAGACGTGGAGGACAGCTAAGACCACAATGACACAATTAAAACATGCTTCAATTTGAATACTGCTTTTTCTTTTTTTGGCATTTTTCCCTTGTAGAGGCTGACTGAAAATGGGCGGAGACAGAGAGAGAGGGGTATGATATGCAACAAAGGCTTCAATGCTAGAATCGAACCCAGGACATTGCAGTTATATGGCATGCACTGTAAGATGATACATCAGTCATGCTGTTTAAAATGAAGCACAAGCTTTGGCCAGAGTTGTGTTCTGTATACTTCATGGTATAGGATGAATTATTTTGGTTAACGTTCCTTTATGGGCTTAATGATTATTGTCAATGCATAAAATCTCCCTTGTTGATTCCTCTTAGTGTGCAGATTTTCATGCATATGACACAATAAAAGTCCTGCAAGACCATGGCATACTGAGTAATATGTATTGCAATTTGCATGGTGCAAACAGTATGTTTGCACCATGTTTCGAGTTTGGTTTACACTACACCCAAACGGATATTGGACTACTTAAACGTCGAGTCAAACCTGTTTTCTCTTATCTGACCCTCCTGTAGCCTCAGTGCTGCTGTTTGTCTGAACATGTATTCCTCATGCTGCCTGGTTGCAGATGGTTTTTGTCTGGGACCCCCAGTTCTTGTTCTTCCTGGGTGTGCCAGCTAGGAGTGGATGTGAACTCTGGATAGACGGTGCGGCTGATTAGGCCATGTCCTGCTGCTGTCATTAGGACACAGTGGAGACACTCAGCTTAATGGGGGAGACACATCGCAGCTAATTGCCTCAATTTGGATGAAGCCCTGTGACAGCTCGCTGGTGAGGAAGGGCACACACAAGGTCAATTGTCCTGCGCCTGAATGCTAAACTCATTTCTGATGTGTTATGATTGACCGCGTAGACACTAATGAACAAGGAAGGGTCATTATTTCAGGGTTCAGAGAGTACAGAAACCGCAGCCGAGCACAAGGAGACTGTTTTTCTGCCTCGGTGCACCAGGCTTGGCGAGCGAAATCATATCATTTCAACTTTCGTCATTCCAACGTCAGCTCTTGTCATTTGGAAAATGACCTGCTATAAAGTGATTCCCAGAGCTTTCTCTCTTATGAAACATTAACAAAGCAAACAACGTCATCAAAAGTACAAGTGGACTGTCGGCACCAACAGATGGCAAGTTGTGACGATGGAAGGCAGATTCGAAGACGTAATTGCGAACGTCATATTTTTTTGACAAAATCAAGAAGAAACCGTAATGGAAAGTACAAGAGGAACAGTGGACCTGTTGAACTGTCTGAATACAACAGTAGACTGCCGCTCTAACATATGGCAAGTTTTGACGATGAAAGGTGTAGAAAAGACGTAGATGTAACTCTTTCTTTCTTGGTATTCTTTCATTGCATTTTCGTCATGAAAATCAGGGGACAAGCTTAGTTATAATAATCATAAATATCCATCTTAGCCTATGCAGATACTACCTGAAATGGTTTAGAAAATCTAAATTGCTGATTGAGGAGTGGCACAAAGACTTGGAGCAACAAGTGAGGAAGTCAAAAGAGTTGAAGCAGATGAACTAAGAAGTAAAGGTGGAGTTGGGGTGAAAAAGGAGAATAGTTATAGTTGCAATAGCAAAAAGAAGAATATAGCTTGATGATGAATAGAAGTGGAGTTGCGGAAAGATGAGACGGAGGCGAGGACATGAAGGGACATGAAGGACTATTAGGTGGAAGAGATGGTAAGGAGAAGAGGAAAAGGGTCAGGTTATGCCCGAAGTAGTTTGGTACGTCGTCGGAAATTAAGTGTTGTGCTGTAAAACGGGATATTTATTTAAATACGTGGAGAAGAAATTCACAGTGTTGCACATGGTTGTTCACATGAAAAGTGACAGAAGAAATTGTGTAAAGAATGAAAATCTTTGAATGAAGTGTGTAATTGTTGCGTCGTCGGTTCTTGGTGAGTTACAGAAATGGAAGAAGTCGTAGTAGGATAGCAGCTGTAGATGCTGTAACTCTGATCACGTTTGTTTTTTTTCCAACAATTAATGTCCTCTGTAGAGGTTGCTTTAAATTGAATCAATTTAGCATATTTCTTCTATTCAAAGGAAAAACATTAAGCAACCTCTTAATAGACTGAAAACGAAGAGACGAGGAAGTGGAGAGGCTGGAGGAGTAGAGGTAAAGGAAGAAGAAGAAAGTCTGATGAGCAGAAAGAGGAGACGGTTATCCAAGAGGCGTGTGGAGGTAAAGAGACGTGGGAGCTGGACAGGGTGCGTGCCGCCATCCCAGACACACTGGAGACACTTTAACAAAGACAGGAGAGGAGACGACATGCAAACGCAACACACTAATGACCTCCATCACGCAAAAAAACAAGCCCGACAATTACTAAAGTTTCTGCCCAAATGTAATCCTTCAGAACAAATCAGATCACCTTTTACTGATTCAGGACACGGCATTGAATTTACATGTAACTTCTCAAACGTGAGTGTAAAAAGTTTTTGGTTTTGTGAAAATAGCAGAAATTTTAAAAAAAGATGTTCGACTTTGGTGAAAAGAAAAATGGAAAATTAAATGGCAGTTTAATAAAAAACAAAATGTGAGTAAAGATAAAACATTAGTAAAGAGATAATAAAGAACAATCCTCTGAAACCAATCATGATGAAGAAAAATAAACAAAACTAAGTTCATTCATTATTGTTAAAGTAGCCATGCCTAAATGTATTTTAAATGTCCTATAATACAAATATTAATAATAATGAGTAATACCAATAATGTTTTCTAAAAGTATCCATACCTAAATGTATGTTAAATGCCATATAATAGCAATAAAAAGATGATCATTATTATAGTGAAAAATAATATTGATAATAATTATTATTATAATAATTTTAATAATGGTACATTCTTTTAGGTATGCAACCATTTCATTGAAACAAATACAATTCTCATTTATAATTCTGATTAAATGACAAAATGTTAATTAATTCAAATGTTTTCTGTTATGCATCAAAACAAAATGCAAAACTTTAATTTTATCTTACATTTTTAAGTTAAGTTTTGAAACACGTGTGTGTATATATATATATATATATATATATGTGTGTGTATGTAGCAGGATGTTTATTTTACAACTAATATCTACCAATTGAAAAAACGTGAAACCTTATAATTGCTGTTATAATATATAATTTATTGTCTAAATGTGTCCTGTGCACAACAGTTACAATGAATCAGTAGTTGGAAATCAGATTCTTATTATCGGGCTCCCTCCAACAATGCTACTACAAAATGTTTTAGTTCAGGTAAAGTAAAAATGTATTGGTGAAAGTTGATGTTAGAATATAGTAATAAAATAAAAAAGAATTAAATGTAATATAAAATACAATACCGTGGTGGACTAGTGTACAGTAGTGATAATATGAATAAACTAATATCATAAAGTAAATACAAATATTAACAGATAGTTTGCGAAATAAAATTTGTCTTTCCTGAAACTAAGGTTTTGTTGATATACACACATTTTTATAATTGTAAACAAAACAACTGCTATCATGATTAGAAGACTGGAAAATCAAAGATTTATAGCACTTTACAAACCAAAAATTACAAAATGCAAAATAACAGCATTAACTCTACAAAACAGGTTTCAGGACACATTTCAGAACATTTTTATTATTATTATTTTTAAATATGGCAGTAAAATGTCTCGCTTTTTTCAAGTAACCAAAAAAAACCAAAACTGTACTGTTGTGTAGTAACTCCAGAATTGGATTACAAAGTATCTAACAAATGGAAAATAAAGAAATCAGTGCGACATTGTTTCAGCACACGACTAGCTGTACAGCACGGTGATTGAACGAAATATGTCGACACCCCTTAAATGTAAAAATGATCAGTTATTTCTGGATTTCCGTTAGCAGCCCTTCTGATCTGATCACCCTGCAGTTATTTGTTTTCATTGTTTTATAAAATAATTTTTCTTTTATAATCGGTGTTGAATTGAAATCTTAAAGCTCACTATCATAAGTCAAGTGAGTTTTATCCATGTAGCCAAAAATGAAAAATTTGATATGACAATGATCTCTCCTTTCAATTTATTTAAAACTCCACAAAATAAACAAACTTTAGCAGAGAAAGGGAGACATTTCTGTAAGAGCAACAAAGAATCAATCCGTCTTCCAGGACGGACATGCAACAGGTGTCATCCATACAGAATAGAAAGAAGAATACAAAAAATAAATAAAACGGATAATAAATATATAAAATACATTTTAAATTCCATTTCCAACATTTGTGAAAGATTGAAAGAAAGTGAAGGAATACAGAAAGAAGAGGAAAATTAAGAGAAAAAAAACGGAGAGGAAGAACAAAAGAAAAAGGAAGAGAGCAGTGTTTTGTTCAGTGCTGCCCTTTTCCACCCTGGAACACCACTGGTGGCACGTTCAACCGCTGAAGCTGCTAGCCAATCGCCTTTCCTCAATTTCCCTGTCACCCTGCATCATTGGGGTCAAAGGGCGCTGTGCCTCCCAATTAATGAGCCAGTGAGCGCCTCAGTCCCCCCCCCCCCCTCTCCACTCCCCAAACTCCCACAATTCAGTGGGAGACAGAAATTAAGCACAAGGCGAGGTAAATCGTTTCAGAAGCACCCTAACCTGAGCGTCCCTCCAGCTGTTTTGTTGATCCTCCAGCTTGCTGCAGAGACCGAGCGAGGCTGAATTTGTTTTAGTTTTTTAAAAACTGATTAGTTTCGTTCGACAAATAAGCACGGTTGCACATTGCAAGTTCCCCTTTCCCCTGGTGGTAACTGTTCACCCTTGTAATCAGATCATGCCTGCTGAAGGGTCAGGAACAAAGGCATGCAAATTCTAATTAAATGTGCAGCGTTGGGACAGGCCCCGTTTGATCGCTGAGCCCTTTCATGCCCCCTAATCACTCCTGACAGCCCCTTCCAACAGATTCTGTGACAAACTTCTCGATTCAACTGAGGGGGATTTTTGAACTTTGCTTGCTCCTGCGGCCTTGGCTCCGGGTCTGTCAAACAATCCAAATCAATGACCCAATTGACCAGTGGTCCCCTTGTTGATAACCTCAATGAGCTCTATGTTGCCATTCATATTGTCAGAGGGCTAAATGCCGATAGCATTTTATGGTAATTAAACACTCCTTTGGTTCCTAGCTTTGAATACAAACACTGGAGGTGGGGGGGTCCGGAAAGCACGGGGCAGCACTGGGTTGATGCAGGTGCAGGGAAAGGAAGGAGGGATGAAGTGGAGGGGGGCTACCGAGAGACTGCTACGACCGCGGGACTTTCCCACCAACGTGGCCCGGCGCCACCAACACACTCATTAGGTCATTACAATAAGGAAGGGGGCATTTTTTTGTTTTATTAAAAATCTCATTAATCCCACAACAAAAGGCATGTACTGACCTCATTGGTGCCCCTGTTATCTGAATATGCCTTTATATAATGGAGCGTCTAATTGCAACTCGGCGCCTAGCGGCTTTCCCTCCACCCGACCCAGCAGTATTTGCTGTATGACGAGTGAAAGGGGAGCTAAAGAGAATTGGCCTCCCGGGGCGACCACTGACCTAATGGGAAACTGGTTTCTGTCACTGTTTGAGGTCTGAGCATGTACACAGGTGGGACACCCCTCTGAAGTGTTATGCCTTATGCCTTCACTCAAAAGATTAATTAATTTGTAGGTCTCAAAGAAGCTTATTTATAATCGAATGGTGATAACTTTTGAAATACAAAAGTGAACCTAAAGAGAAGTGAAGTGTGTCATCCCGGGAAGGTGATTCATCTTAAATGGCTTTCGCACACCTAACATTTCATTGACAGGTGAGTAGGTTCTAACCTGCTCATGCAGGTGTGTTGACGATCTTAGTTTAGCATGCTAATCTAAAACTAAAAAATCTTGACTAAGAACAGATATGGAGATAAAAACCAAAAAGCTAAATTTACATTTTTTACCAACAAATGTCATAAAAAAAAATAAAATCAGAACTGAATCAATCGACTGACAAGTATTGTGCATTAAAACCTGATATAATGTAAAACAATACCTTTTTATATTGTTTCCTGCCTGTTGTGCGTCACCCTCAGCGTTTGTATGTCGGTCACAAAAGATTTTGAATGAATGTTCTGCGTGTCTGGGCTGGGGGACGTCGTCATATGACACTGGGAAAACGGGGAAGACGATGCACACATGAATGAGCCGCCGATCAGTATGTCGCTCATGCAAAACCCTTCTCGTGATAAACGCCACAGCAAAGTGCTGCGTGTGTGGACGGTTGTTTGTGTTCTGTTTTTCTGAAGAGAGCAGGATGTCATATTATGGAAAAATATGAAGACTTTTAAAGAATTTTACTGTCGGTTCATGAATCGGTTCATATGTTTGTGATATGACACAAACCCCTGACCGCTCCCCGGGTGCTCCTCAGCAGCTCACTGCTCCCAATAAGCTAGGGATGAGTTACATGCAGAAGTTACATTTCATATATATGTAACTAATGTATATGACTAATATAATAAAATGTAATTTCATATTTTGGTTATTACTGCCCTGTCACATCACATGTGGTTTGTTTTCTGCATTACAGCTGTGTAGATTGTGCCATAACATGTTTGCAGTTGTATCACAAATCTTCACTTGCGGCCTGCGACGTACCCGGCTGTCAACTCACTCCAATGTGAATCTTCCTGCATGTGACGTAGTATAAAGTCTGTTCAGGGTGGGGGGGGGGGTGGCAGTAGCATGATTTTTGGAAAGTCAGGAGAGTGGTGTTCATGTCCCGTCCGAAAGTAAAAGTGAATGTTTACGGGAGTCGGTAGTTACTTGGTCGTGATGTGAGTCAAAAGTCTAAAGTTTCTAGTTAACGTCAACGACTTCTTAAACCAAACTAAGTGGGTTTTATGCCTAAACCTTCCTGTGAAGGTGGAAGGTTATTTTAATAGGACCCTATGCATGTAATGAGACTAGAAACGCTGGTGCTCAGGTGTAGCCAACAAAAACTAACTCACAAGACTCCACGATTACACCGCCTGTTTACATCACCTAGAGCATGAGGTTAAGTGTAGTGCCGTACAAAACACAGATGCAAACAAGAAAACGACACACAGGAGAACAAAATGTCTTTCCGTGTTTGTGTTTAACATTGTTTTTCAGTCTCAGGAACAGTGTTGATTGGATATTCTATATCACACTCTCCTATCCATTCATATGCAGTTAACATAGAAAACCTGTGAACTCAAATTAGATTAAACTTGTAAAGGCGAAGAGTTCAAAGGGTTTCACTGTAACAGATGGGAAGATAAAGTCTAATATTAATAATGTTCAGAGAGGTCAAGTCATTCAGTGCAGACTCTGGCTTTTCAGTAGAAAGCTTACTTCAAGTGTATAGATCAATGTAATAATGTGTCCCTAATCTTTGAATAAGTGCATCCTGATGAGGACTCTGTGGAGCTGAAATCTAGTTTAATTAATCTATACGATTTATGCAATGGTGGAAGAAGTCTTCTATCTTTAACTTCAGTAAAATTAGAAATACCGCACTAAAATAATATTTTAAAAAGTCTCACTTTCAAGAAAAGCATTAACAGCAAAATGTACCGAAAGTATTCATATAAAAGTTCTTGTTCTGCAGAATGATCCCTTTCAGAAAGTTATATAATAAATTATTGGAATGTTATTACGCATGCTTTAACGTGTTAGCAGCATTATAAGCTGGTGAAGTTGGAGCACATTTAAACTATTCTACATATTGTGGTATAGTTTATTCAGCACAGTATCGTATTTTATAAACTGATATGTTTTGTCTGTAAAATCTTAATCTGTAAACTAACTAGTAACTCCTGCTGTCAGATAAAAGTACAGCATTTCCCTCTGAGATGTAGTAGAGTATGAAGTAGTATGAAATTAAAATACTGCCTCAAAGTTGTACTTAAATACAGTTTGTGGTGTTCTTCGTATCCCTGTATGATATGATGGGCTGGAATTTAAGGTTCTTCAATATTCATCGACAGGTGACATCCCAGTTTTGACCTGTCAATCAAGTGGTGTGGTAGTCGTAGTAATGGTGGTATGATCGCTGGACAACCCTCTGCAGAGGTTAATGTGGACAGAAACCAAACCGCCTGTAGTGACGGAGTGATGAGTGGAGGAGGAGGAGGAGGGAGAGAGCGAAGGGAGAGATGAAAGAGTGCAGGAGGTGAGATGAGTGATCCAGTCATCCAGAGCAACCGGACATCCCAGGGGACAGGAAACACTGTGTTGACCCATAGTCTGCACCCTCCTTCCTCCGGTTTCTTTGTTTTTACCTAATTCTACTCATATAGAAAATGTCTTTTTTTTATATATTTATATATATATATATATATATATAGTGTGTATATATGTATATATATATATATATATAGTGTGTATATATGTCTTTCCCATAAATCATTATCTTCTCATTTTAATTATTAATTGTTTACATGCTTGCTGTTTTTTGGACATATAGTAATAATTACTGTACACATCACTGTCTATAAAATATATAATTATAAGGTGTGTGAGTGTGAGTGTGAGTGCATGTGTGTGTGCGTGTGCGTGCGCGTGCGCGTGTGCATGTGTGTGTGTGTGTGTGTGTACATTTTTAGGACTGAAAACCATGAATCTCTGTTAAACTGGGATGCAATGAATGAGACCTTCAGACAGGCAAGATTAAACATGAGTTTCATCCTGCTTTCGGATTAACTGTCCTTTTGTTAAAGGCTCCATTCCTGCTTGTTTAAAGAGTAACACCTGTGACCACACCCAGCAGTGATGTCATACTGTACTGACACTCCCTGAGGTACACTTCTACATCTCTGCAGCAAAGTGAGACGCCAAACTCCTTAAAGATCAGTGATATTAAGATTTTATTTCTTTACAGTATTTTCTCTTTAAAATATGTTATTTACAGTTTTACATTTTTAAAACACATTTTTAACTACATGAGATGCGTTACAACTGGTCAATTTGCAGCTTTTAAAAAAACCCAGTGCCACTATATACTAATACTAGGCCTGTAAAATACACACTGTGCATTATATTCATAATATAATAAAGTTGGTGCACAAGATATATATGTGCTGTACTGTTTTGTACTAACACTACTGTGCATGTGCCAACAGATGCCATTTTAACTTTTTAGACAAACAAATTTGGAAATGTCACAATCAAAGTGATAGTATATTAACTTGCAAAGAAAGCAGGAGCACTTTAGAATGATGGTTATGATTCGTAGACTTAGCTAATGTTTGAGCTAAAAGAAAACATGTTTTCAGCTTCCTGTGCAACCAGATATCAAGTAAACAAACCGCTGACGGCAAACATTCAAAATGTTTTTAAGGTAAACTGGAAGTTGTTATGCCTTTTCTTTATGCTCTAAAGAAGGAACACTGCTGTCTATTCCTCTTGTGTGTTACATTGTGGGACAACTGTGTCCATCAACACTACTGATTGATTTGACATTTGATTTATTTCTGAGTGTTTCTTTACAGATCTCCACTCTTGTTGCTGCTGGTGTTTTTCCTTCTCTTTAAACTCTCATCCATTCCCCTCCATGCAGCCTCCTTTGCCCTGACCTCGGCCTCCCTGCCTCCTGCTGTGGTATCCCAGAGGCCCCCGGGGCACCAGGCTCCTTCTTCCCCTCCAGCCCCACCTCCACAGGAAAGCCCCCAGACTGCCGCCAAATACCTCCACAGATTCTTCCTGTGGCTCAGATGCGGCGAGAGGCCCCTCGCGGCTTCGCCTCACTTCCACCGCAGGGACTCGGAAATACCTGAGATCCCTGAGTGTGGTCGCCGTATATCTGCACCGCTTTGACCAACATCCACTGCCAAGAGGTTCAAACCACAGATGTTCACACTCAGATTCAAATCAGATTATTTTTTATTACTGATTTAATCTGTTCTAGGATGTAACCTGCACACAAAACCATTCTCAGACCCAATGAAGTTAAACAATCCCACTGGTGTTCTGCAAATGGGGATCCAAAATAAACGAAGAAACAAATGAACTAATAGTGAAAAGGCACATGAAGGGATTGTAAGTTACTATGATTGAGTTTCCAGCTAAAATGGAGTGGATTCTGTGCTTCAATAAATTAATAAAACAAAATAAACTTTCTACTAAGCCTAATTGTGCAGGTGGGGGGGTTAATCAGTTTTTCTGAACAGCCAAAATATGATTTATGTTAATATTCTCAACCAAGCATCAACTGCTGCATTGGACAGTCAAATAAAATGTATTTTAACAAAGACCAAACACTATTATCATTCCACTACACCTCTCATAACTGCATCATGGGCTGAGACTCACGTGATATGTTCTTGCTAATTGCTCACAGAGTAATAATGATGAGATATTCACAGTTACCTGATGTGTCCATTGACAGACCAAAGAATAAAGTTCTAAAAGTTACAGCTGGTCATCAGTCTCCATCTAGTGGTCTGAAGTGGACATAGCACAACTTCCAACAATTACAATAACTTTAGTTCCCCTTTAAATCAGATGAAAGTGATTCCATTTGCAAGTAAATATCAGTCACTGAAGCATCTTTTCTTCTGCTGTAGTTACATTACAAGATGTAAAACGTGATCAGTTTATTCAGTACATCTCATCCTTTTTTTACATAAACTCGATGTGAATTTCAAAACATCAAGAGCCAAGAAAATCACAGCTCCAGTAATCATATGGCGTAACTTCCTTTAAGTATCAATTAGGACTAAAATCTCTCATCCCTCAAGTTACATTATACTGTAACAAGCATACTTTCTACAGACTGCTGTGTAATGCCATACTTTAGTATGTTTAGTATGCCAGAATAAATGACATTGCATGGTATGCCATAAAAAAAAGTCAGATTAGTATGTGGTGCAAAAGTATAAAAAAAAACAGATTGGAATTCCCTACCCAAGCCTAAAAGATGTTTTGTGAACCTTTTGACAATGACAACTGAAAGATATTTATTCAGCAGTCGCTCTTCCTTTGTTTACTTGTTTAAAAAATAGGTCATAGTATGTCGAAAAAGGTCAAATAACATAGTATAGTTTGTCAAAAAACACAAAAGTTATCGTATATTACGTCAAAAAATGTTTAAAAATGTCGTGGTATAGTTTGTTGAAAAAAGGTCATACAAAATTTATAGTATAATATATTCAAAAGAAGTCATGTTTGGGTCACGTCGTATGTCATAAAAAGTAAGAAATCATAGTGTAGTTTGTCAAAAAATCTTCATAAAAAAGTCATAATATAGTCTAAAAAAACCCGTTATAGTATGTGATGAATTATTTCATAAAAACATAGTATAGTATGCCATTAAAAATCATAATAAATTGCATTTTATTAATTACTCTGGGATAGTTTGTCATTACCCAACAAGGGTTGAAAAGCTAAGTAAACTTCATAGTAGTCAAAATCGTTATAAAAAATCATCGTACGCTATCAAGAAATCCATGGCATAGTATGGTATGTCATTACAATCATAATGTTGTAAAGAATGTCCTAAAAAGTCTCAGAATGGCAAAGTCTAGTACATCATAAAATGTCCCAATATATTAAGCAATAAAAAAGTCATAGTATATGTTGTAATAGTAGTTTAATGTGTTGTGGCCGTCAGCTGGTGCTGTGGAAGTTGAGATTTAAATGACAGAAAGAAGTCAGTTTGCTGAGATATTTATTTACACATTCAACTAGTGGCCATTATATGAAAAGAAAGAACGCTTTTTACAGTTTATTTACATCACCTGTAAGGCATTATGAAAACTTTCCACTGAAATTTGACCAAAAAAAAATAATAAAACGCATATTAAACAAACATAAAAAGCTGAATGAATCTACATGAAAGTAAAAAATACAACTAAGAGTGATGATGAAACTTAAATAAAATGAGTACATGGAACATACCAGGGGGAAATGTCTAATTCATCTCATCTTCCTTTTTTGCAGCTGTGTGAATATTTCATCGATGATCTGGAGTGAGATGAGGGAACGTTAAATCAACCTGCTGAGCATACTGTCAGTGTATCTCCTGCCTAGAAACAAGACCTTATTGCACTTTTTTCTTCCAAATGAAGGAGTCTAAAAGAGAGAAGACGAGCACAAACACACAGACGGTAGCCTCTTTCATCATCGATACACGTGTGTGTCTAGTTTGGAACATCATTTACTTCAACAGCCGTCATTCGTTTCAGTTTGTCCGGTCAGAATGATCAATACTGAGCATGGATACTGAGAAACAGTCTGAAAACATATTTAAATTATTAATTAGCTAATTTAATGTCTTGATTAGTAAAAGGTTCTCTTTACAGGATTTAGAGTGCATCTGTTGCCTCCATGTGACTCTCAACATGGCAAAACCTTTAGCAGCTAAAGGAGCTAGCAAAGCTAGCAGAGCGTTAGCTTTAGAGACTCTCATGCACTAAAATGCACGGCTGGCTCGGCTATGTAAACAAAGCAGAGAAAGTCGCATTACAACACACAGCGGGACTTTGTTCTCTGCTCCACTACGTCTCTACATAGATGATGGTTGTCTGCTGCTATACCAATGCTCTGAATCCCATCTGTAGAACCTTTTACCATTCTGGTGTAACTGTTTCAGACACCGACATTAAATACATTCTCAGAGAAGTTTGAAATTTATTGACATGAAAACAAATATTCATAAAGCGTATAGTACATTAATACTGGAACAAAAAAATAGTGTTTAACCGACACATTTTCCATTTTGGGATATTAAGCGTGATTTTTGGCCAAAACCAATTAAAATACAACTGAATTAAACATTGTTTATTATGAATAATACATGTTTTTGATACAGATTGAAGATTTCTGGGTGGCAAATGGATATCGTTGTTGTTTAAGACCCATGCAACTCCAATTTGGGCCATTTTTAAGTTACATTTTAAGGGTTGAGATCATTTTTTGTATTAGAAAACCTTCTCAGGATCCATGAGACAAACTGAAAATTTGGAAAAGTCCATCAAGCTATAACAAACAAGGCTGCAGGCACACAATGATAACAGACTCCCCCAAAGATCACAGGTATGTTGTAAATACGGATTCAACAAAAATAAAACCACAGGAGTCACTTTGATCTTTTTTTTGTTAGATCAGATTCATGGTGGATTAATGGAAACCTGGAGAAGAAACCTGTTCGTTAGTGAGATTTTATTACCTTTAAACCAACATATTACTGCAAGTTCATTATTGAGCTTAATTGCGCTCGGTGTAATTAGTGTACCTGTTAAAAAAACAGCTCATGTTCACAAAGTGCTTATTATTTTATATTGCCTTCTGATTCATCGGAGGTGTTTTAAGAGTTGTGTGTTTGTAACTGAATAACGAATGTGATGCCAGTGAAAACTGCAGTTTTTCGTCTTTGACTTTTTGGACATGCATGCGTTTATTATGTATTTATTATGCATGTTTAACTGTATGAAATCATGCTGCTTCCAACACCTGTATTACTGACTCAGTCTGTGTCAAATTGTAATTTGAAAAGCACACAACGCTATCTGAGTTAACTCCCTAAATAGCTGAGAGGTTATGAGGCTGTCTTAGTGTAAAGTAAGTGAGAGTTTACAGAAGTTTCTGTAGTTTTCTGATGGAGCGCAAAGCAAAAATAAAATATATATAAATCACGTTTAGACTACGTGATTCGATGAACACAGCGTTTGGCAGTTTATACAAACATCAACACAAACAATTCAGCTGGATGGTGAGTTTACCCCCAAAACAACCCTGATACCAGCTTGGACACATGAATACTGGCTTCTGGTTGGTTGATGTGCAACAACAAACCCTTCTCACGGAGTCATTTGGTGCAACACTGGTGCGATGCAGAAACACTCACCAGAAAAGATGCAACCTGGAGGACAGGAAGAGCTCGGCTGAGACACATTCTGACCCTCAACACATCTCACTGTCTTTTCTAAAACTTTCTTGTTTGACTAGTTTTTGTCTTTTCAAAGTATTAATATGTGATACTTTGCAATCAATTCATTTCCATTGTATCGCTCTACACAGTGACATTCTGCATTTTGTGCAGGAATCACTCGTTGCCGTTGTTTGAAATGAAACAAGGAGGAAGACCTGGGTAGTTATGAACAAAAAAACTAAGTAGCAACAACAACTTAATCCTTTTCAATAAAAAAGGGGGACAGAACTTTTAAAAATGCATAAATAAAACCGTGTCCCGTCTTACTGCCTCACCTAACCTCTCGTCTCCCTCCCACCTCCTCTTCCTCCCTCCAGGATTGCTCGTCGCCTCCAGTGAGTTTTCTACTTCAACAACCGATAAAAGCTGCAGTCGACGCGGAAGTTCACACTGTGAGAAAACTACAAAGTGGCTGCTTGGTCCACGTTTTTAAGGCCTGCTCATTTTGCTGGTAGGTAAGTGGAAAGTATTCGCCATCAGTAGTGTGTATGTGTGTGTGTGTGTATGTGTGTGTGTGTGTGGAATGGTCATCGAGAGGTAGGGATGAAATGGAGGTGAAGGCTTATAGTGTCTGTAAATCAAAGGAGTGCTAAAAACAAAGTGACAAAGCGGACACGGAGGTGATGTAAAGCACTTCAACAGGCCAAAAGACCTGACGGGGCTGATTATAAACCGTTAGATTATAATCCAGATTAAATAAATGGAATCGCTCGGGGCTGCTCGATGACCGGAAGATAACGCCATCTTTGTTGCTTTATTCAGTATTTTAAAGAACTTGTAAACTTGCTTTTAAAAGGCATGATAGCTTCCTCAGAGTGCCTCCTTTAAAGGTTAACGCTGCATACAGGGTTGTAAGTAATGACTTTTTATCATCAATTAATCTGCAGATTATTTTCTCAGTTAATGGAGTCATTTTCCGTTCATATACTTATTGTTTCAGCTCTAAAAACAATTGATCTGAAACTATTCTGATGCCAAAATCTGTGCTGGTTCCAACCTCTCAAATGTGGATATTTACTAACTTTTTACACTTCTATGATATCAAACTGAATGCTGATGGGTTTTAGGTGGTTGGTCGAACAAACATGTAATTTGAAGATATTTCTTTATACTCTGTGAAATTCGGTGAAAATACTTGTTAGTTGCAGCTGTAATCGTTTAATCTGTAAAATGTAAGGAATATTTTTAAAAGTCTAATATCACAGAGCGATTTTCTAGAGATTTCTTCTTTTGTCCGACCAATGGTCCAAAATTCCATTTACAATTAAATTGTATGAAGAAAAGAAGAAAATCGTCACATTTCAGAAGCTGGATTCAGAGAATGTCACTTTTAGTTAAATCATATAAGTAGCTGTAGATCAACTAATTGATTAATTGGCTGTGGGGGCGGTGAGGTCAGCAGCAGACTCTTTACAATGGAGGAGAGTGTTACGTTGAGGCAAAACCTCAAGTTCAAGATATTATGTTAAAATGAAGTATCTCCCACGCAATTATGTAAAAATACCAAACTTCTCATTTCCTCGTATGAAAATGCTGTAACATGTGCAGGTGTGTTTTTTTTTTAAGAGTTCATTAATATTAACTTTCAATCCGCTGCTGAAATTAATTTTTGCATTTTCACAGACGACAACAAGCGACAAAAAGTTCTGCTGCAAAGACTAAAAAGCTTCGTTCTCAAGCTGAAACTAGTAAAAGCTAAAAGCCAGTGTTGTTGCTCTGGTATCTGCACGTTTCTATTTAATCTTGGTCGTCTAGTTGTATTCCCTCTAACCACAGAGAGGGGAAACAATGAGGCACTTAATGCCCCGTGTATTTAGTCCGAGCTCGCTCTGTGTAGTTGTGTTTTCCATGATGTAGATCAGTGCTGCATATAGAAAGTGCTCCGATAGATGGGGATCCATGAAGCACTGATTTAAAACTGCGACGGCCCCGCGCTCCTACATGTAAGGTTCATGTGGATAGTTTTGACCCAAACATTTTCAAAAGCTGGCGCTTCTGTCTTTTTAGCAACAATTGATATGAATCCACATTTCATGAATTCATGTCAATAACTCTACCAGAGTTGTTTTTTTACTCTAAAAATCTTGGTTGAACACCATCAAGTACAGTGAATTTCTATGTCCACCATCACTACATTTCCCCCATATACCTTTGGATTTTGATATTAAGGATTTAGTCTGCTTGTACTTGATTACGATCACTGATGAGATGTGTATTATTTGATTTCTTAATAATTATCAGAAAGACTACACTGTACAAAATTATTCCATTTCCCCCCATTATTCTTTGTCCTGCGTGTTCTTCCCATACTCCCTTGTGTTTTTACCTACAGATGAGCATTTTTTAAAAAGCTAGGATATTAAAGTTGGAAGCTAATTTATCAGCTACAACCAGTATCTCAGCATCAGCCATGCTACTGCAGGTTTCAGATGATCCAGAGTTCAAGCAAAAAATGCAAATCAATAATAGTGTGAAATCAAAACCTACAAGGAGCTACAATAACAATTAAAACACAGAGGTCATTTTTGAAGCCTTTAGAAAATCGCTAGCACCGAAAATGAGAATTTGAGCCTCTTAGTAGAATTACATGGGGCGCAATGCTCGGTGTTTGTGGTGTTTGTGTCCCGACAGCGTGTGAATATTCCCTTCCAGTCTGCAGGCGAAATAACAGAATATTATCTGAAAGTCAGTTTTAATTTGTCAGCTTCTGTAGGCTGGTAGATCAGGGACACTGCTGCTACAACAACAACAACAGGCGCTTCTCCGAAATCTGTTGGAGAAATACTGACAATGGCTGTTAAAGTTTAGAATTAACCAACCACTTTGGTGGTTTCGCTTCTTCCTTCACCTGCGCAGGCCAACAGCTCGTCTCTGGTACAAAATTCTGACCTCAGCTTCCACCTTCACGGCTGGCTCGTGTTCACTTCAAGCTTCGTAGCGACGCCTCTGGAGGGAAGGTTTAGCTTCAGGCTACGTAGCTTCAAGCTCCACAGCTAACCTCGGATGTTAGCAGTGCTGACGCGGCGAGCTCGCATTTTTCCTCTGAAGTTCATGGCGGGCTAGCATGAGCTTCAACCTTCACAGCTTGCGTTTGACGATGAGTTTGAAGAAAAGTGGCGTTTAGCGTCGAGGGTGGCTAGTGTTAGCTTCTCAAAGCCGGGCTGGAGTTTTTGTCCATGTCTTTATTTACATCCTTCATCAATGCAGAAAACACCTGTGCGAAAACAGAGAAAATCAATATCTATTTTTTTATTTAAAACTCATTTCTGTTCTCTGCGTGTGATGCTGACCTGAGCCCAGCGGCGGTTCCTGCTCATCATGTGTGTGTTGGCCATGGCGGTGAAGAGTGTGTGCGCCTGCAGGTCCTCCGGCAGGCGGGTTAGGAACTGGGCGATGTGGATGAAGTCCATCTGGAGCAGGACTTCCTCGAACTGCCGCAGGATACCGAGCCCCGTCCGAAACAAGCTCTCCTCCCCGTCCCGACAGAAGACGTCCCACACCCGACACGCCACGTCCAGAGGGAGGGACTTACTGTACAGAGTGAAGATCCTGGACAGGGACACACAGAATCATACTTTTTACTTTACAAGATCAAGGGCTCTCATTTACAGGTGTCAATTAGACAATTCATAATATAGAAGAAAAAACATACTTTTACATGATTAAAACATCTGAATACAGAATATTTCAAAGACAACGGAGTATTTAATAACTAACCAGTCGATGAGATAGAGGTCAGGGGTCAGGTTGTTGTTTTGGAAGTGGCTGAAGAGACGAGGCAGATTCTCCTCAAAGAAAACCTCAAAGGCTGCAAAATACTTCAACATCTGACACAGACGGAGAGAGAGTAAAGAGATGATGAGGGACTGGGCCATACGTGAACAAAATGAGGAACATAGATAACAGTTATTGTGTGTGTGTACCAGTTCGTGGTCGACTCTGAAGAACGCCATCTGACAGGGTTTATTGAGCAGGTTGGCGAAGGTGATGAAGGCTTCGGCCTCCTCCAGGTTGAGGATCAGCACAGCAGCGATAAATGACATTCCCTGGACCTGAAACATCACAACAACACAGACTCCAGATCAGCATTAAAGACGGGCTATTAGTATGGATTGATGTGGATTTTTGCCGTCTTTAATTTACAATTGTGTTTTACAGCCACCCCTAAATATTAGACACCAAAGTGTGTACAATGTGAAACCCCAAAGAAACCGTTCAAACCCCGCAGGATAAAATCAAATTCAGTTCAATTCTGTCTGTAAACAATTAAATATCAGCTATTATTGTTTTGAGAGCGGACAAATAATCAAACTCACGTAGCCAATGTCCGGTCTGTAACAGGTGTAAGCCCCCAGTACACTGTGGAGGAGGTCATGGTAGGGACCACCCTGCAGAGGGACGAGAGAGCGTTAAGATTTTAATTTAAACACATTAAAAAATGACGGTGCTCCTCCTCGTCCTTTGACCCACAGGAGGCGACAGCCAGACAAAACATTCACACTCTGAAGTTCTAAAACTAACAGACACACACACACACACACACACACACACACACACACACACACACACACACACACACACACACACACACACACACACACACACACACACACACACACACACACACACACACACACACACACACACGTTACAGAATAAATACCTTCTGGAAGATGAAGAGAGAGGGGAAGGTTCTGGAAATGTCTAGTTTGATGAGGTCCAGACTGGACTCTCTGTCAGCCAGAGACGCCCCTCCGTCTAACAGGAAAACACACGAGAGAGAGTTTCAGCGTCTTATTTCACTTTTGAAGGTTGTGTACGTTTTATTTTACGGCACATCTTCAAGTTAACCGTGAGGCTCATTTCAGACCTGAGTAGTCATGTCTTTAGGTTCTGCCCCGCCCCTTGTACTGTACACACTCTTCCTGTTTAGCACTAGTAGTGTTGTAAACAATGAATGATATTTGGCAACACTCAGCAGCTACTCTACGGCGATCAAATGGTTATTTAAGATCAGCCAGCAGTGACCGGGAGGACGACCTATGAAAATGGACTCAAAAATCCCACATGAGGACATTTTTAATGACTTTACAAAATGTGAAACATAATGACGTAATGTCTCTTGGTGTAAATAGAATTACAAAAGTATCAAAACACATCGACAGTGTTTCTGTAATCACTCTCACTGCCAGAGGGGTAGTTTAAGGTCTGCACAGAGAGTTGGAATTTGTAGATATAACAGCTTTTTAGAGATTAAAACCAGTTTTTGGACGGTTAAGGACAATAAAGCTGGTGATGCTAAGCAAAGTCACTGCGTTTACGCTCTAAACCGGACGCGCCCTCGTTCAGGCAAATACTTCAGACCGGTGATGAGTCGTACCACTCTCACTGTCGTTGACTGAACTGGTTTCACTGTAGCTCCTCCACTTCTCTTTGGCTCTGGACAGGAAGATCTCATACAGCTCTACACAAAGAGAGAAACACACAAACCATGAACCATGGGACAGAAAAGATCAGAAATGTTTTGGGTCTGAACATGACATTTGCTGAAAATAAGAAAAGTGTATTTAATGTGTGTGTGTGTGTGTGTGTGTGTGTGTGTGTGTGTGTGTGTGTGTGTGTGTGTGTGTGTGTGTGTGTGTGTGTGTGTGTGTGTGTGTGTATATATCAGTTTGTACCTGGTGTAATGTTGAGCTCGTTGCCGATGGCGAGGCTCCACACTCGTCCTCTGACACTGGGAGGAAGTCCCTGCCACCAGAGCTCCCTCACCCGCCTCGTTCCCTTCCTGCACACACAATGAGAAAAATAAACACGCTGCACACCAAAACACACATGCTGTGTACACAACACACACACACAGAACGTACACGGTGTCCCAGTGCGGCAGGATCTCGTTGTTCCAGACAACCATGGCGTTGGAGATGCTGTCCTCCTGTCTGTGCCGCTCCTTCATCTGACGCTTCTTCCTCTGGGCTTCCTTCATCTCTGAGAGAGAGAGAGAGTGAGACGGTACCAGGTTTTACTTGCATTTAGTCTTTGGTCTTCCTGTTGACTAACTTTGTCCCTGCTGGCTACTCTTTCTCTGTCTGAGCCAATCGAATCAAAGCAGAACAATGACTCTGCATCAAATAAAGTGATGAAGATTGTTCAGGTGAGGAAAAGAGGCGATTTTAGACGCTGGTTGCAATTAGTTTTTGACATTTGCTCTTTGTGTGTGTTTGTGTTTACCTCTCCTCTTGGCTCCTGCGACCATCTCATCGTACTCCATTTTGTGTCTCTGAGTTTCCTCCAGAGATTTGGCCGGTAGGTTCCTGAAATGCAAAGAACAGAGTCAGACTTTGCACTTAAAAAAAAATGACTTAACACTAAGCATGGACTGTATGCAAATGCCGATTCAGGACATTATCCTGATAATGATCAAAGTATGCTTCAAACTCTTAAAACGGCCCAAAAACATCCTGGAATCACTTTAACCAAACCACACACTACCTATCAACAACATACAATAAATATGAATGTGAAAGTGTTTTAAGGCTGCGACTAATTGATCTGGCAGTTATTTTCAGGATTAATCATGTATTTATTTATTTTATCAACTCAGGTTTCTGTGGCAGTTAGTAGTAATGCATAACGTATGAAATCAATATGAAAACCACCATAAGCCACATTTCCTCAGACTGAACCAGTGAGAGATGAAACTTTAGCTCCACGTGTGTCTCTGACTGGTACTCACGCTGGACGGTCCTCCAGGATGAGAGCTGTGGTGGAAAGAGGCTCAAACTCCAGGTTCTTCCTTCTCCCTGCAGCCGAGGGAAGCTGAGGACCCGAGGACAAACCCAAGTCCTCCTCCAGCTCTTCCTGTGGACACTACACACACACACACACACACACACACGTACACAGAGACAGCGGCTGTCAGAGATCTGAGCTGCTCTCTGAGCTATGTTATGTTCAACTTAGTGATGGACAATAAATCACTCAGTCTGAATAAATCTCCATCTGTGGGTGTGTGTGTGTGTGTGTGTGTGTGTGTGTGTGTGTGTGTGTGTGTGTGTGTGTGTGTGTGTGTGTGTGTGTGTGTGTGTGTGTGTGTGTGTGCGTGCGTGCGTGCGTGTGTGCGTGCACCATCAAAGCGACGAAGCATGTGCGTGGTGTGAACGTTTACGAGTGCATGTGTGCATGTATGTGGCCTATAGGTTGCTTAATGAATGTCCACGTTTGTGTCCATGTGAGTGTGAACGTGTGTTTCTGAGGTCTAACGGTCGACGCGATGCACAATAAACAGTTCATTCGGAGGAGCAGGACAGCTGCGGGTCAACGAGACAACAAGCCTTTCATACGCTGATCTCTGAGCATCGCCAGCAGAGGGAGAACGAGTTCACTCTCTGACTGTGATGATGGGAAATTCAACTTTGTCACGACGAAGTGAGAGTCATGTGTATAAAATCAGGTGATTTAAGTAAGTTAACTGCGTCGTGAAAGCTGCCGTGTATCATTTACAGAGTTTTTACAATTCAACCTGCAACATTTGAACATCTCATTCTAACATTATGAGCACTGATGAGCTGCTCTAGCAGCCTCCACTCCTCCTCCGCTCTGATGTGGTCAGAGCTCTATGGAGACCAGTCAAGTTCTTCCACACCAAACTAGCAAAACCACTTCTTTATGGAGCTGGCTTTGTGTATGGGGACACACGGCCGTGTTGTCATGTTGAAACAGGAAAGAGACAAACCATTCCACACTGTAGTCAAAATATTATTCAACGCAACGATCTGAAGACCTTCACGGGTCCTCTTGGTTTCTAATAACTGAGAATGAGGTCATGGAGCGTCCTATTGTATAGTCGTGGGTCTGTGCTGAGGTCCACATACTCTTAGTTCGAATGTGTTAAATAGATGTTTACAGAGGAAGCGTGCAAACTGCAGAAGTTATTGTTGATTAATCCCGGTGATAATGACGATTAGTACGTGATCAGAATCACAGCAATCCGTAGTAGTAATTCCTGCGCTGTTGCACAATCTGAATTCAAAGGAAACAGTTTAAATGAAGTAAGCCGTTCGCCTCCTTTGCCTCCCCCTCCATAGCTTTGTGTCTGACGTGTCAACCAACTGAAGCCAGACCACATCTGGCCGGTTCCTTCATCATGTGAGCCGAGCGAGCGCGGTGTGCCGTTAGCGCCGTCAGCTTTCAGTCCTCCTCTGCCTTCACGCTACACAGTGAGCTCACAGATCCTCCCTGCAGCTGAAATAAGCATCGCAGGGATTTTTGCCGTCTTCATCGAGGGTGCTGCAGCGAAGACGGGCCGGTGCCAAGGCCCACAGCTGGGTCACACACGCAGCGCTTCTTTTTGTGTTTGTCTGATATGAAAATCAAACCTCTAATTAAATTAAACTAGAGAGAAGCAAAGCTGCTGCAGCTGTGTGTGTGTGTGTCATTGCTGGCATGACCCGCAGCAGGTGGCGGATAGAGGGTTGAATTAAGAGTGTGTGTGTGTGTGTGTGTGTGTGTGTGTGTGTGTGTGTGTGTGTGTGTGTGTGTGTGTGTGTGTGTGTGTGTGTGTGTGTGTGTGTGTGTGTGTGTGTGTGTGTGTGTGTGTGTGTGTGTGTGTGTGTGTGTGTGTGTGTGTGTGTGTGTGTGTGTGTGTGTGTGATGATCTGCATCCTCAGCTGCAGGCAGTGTGTGTAAGTTGCCTAGCGACCACATACACACACACACACACAGTAAATCCATTTAACAGTCTCTTTCCAGCCACCATGTTGTACGTAAACAGATGCAGGCTAACTGCATTAGCCTCTGGAGCCAGACGCGCACACATCATCACCATCATCATCATCATCAGGCCGACCAACCAAACATCTCACGCAGGGTTGATGACACGCTGCACTTCCCTGTATTTAAAGCCTTTAACTTCTTTGGTTTACTATAACTATGTATAAAAACCTTATAATAACATAAACGCGACGCATACTCAACAGGTTTCAAGAGCCCAAGCGGACGTCTGCAAGTGTCGTTGGCCTGACCGACAGTCTAAAACACAAACCTTTTCAGTTTACAGTTACAACACTAGAGAGAAAAGCTGCACATTCATGATTCAGCACTTATTGCTCACTGTATTTACGTGTAGACAGGAAACCAGGTGGAGCGAAATCAAGCTAACACAGTGAATGTGCACTGCTGTAACAGGGTTACTGTGAGAGCTGATTGTTATCTGATCTGTAATCTGATCTGTAATCCATTATTAGAAAATAAAAGCAACCTCACACACACTGCCACACACAGGAGAGGAGTCAATGGTTCGGACACTATTGTTCCTCGCAGTAGATTTCCATTTAAACCATTTATTTTGAATGAATCCGAGCTGGTTTGTTATTGTAGAATATAAACCAGAAAAGAAACACGCGTCACCATCCTGGAGATGGTGGTGATGATGGTGCGAGTGTGTTCAAGGAGCCGACCTGCTGTGTGGACTCGGTGGAGTCGGGGTCTGTAGTTGGATCTTCTCTAACGGGTGTCTTGCCAAACAGTCGCCACCCTGTTGCATTGTGGGTCAATGCCTTAGGCTCTTTGGATTTCCTAGTAAACAGGCTCCTGAAAGAGAGACAGAAGGAATCATTATCACAGCTGATCTTCAATAAAACATATATTCTTAAACGTAAAGAGAACTGGAGGCAATGAAGTGGATGTAGAACTATCTAAGCTGATCCTGACTCACAACTAGAACATATCCTTCCTAGAACTTGTGATCAAAAACATGTTTTCATATTAACAAAGCCTCACTGTATCAAATGTTCATGTACAGAACTTGTGCACCAGAGTAACATGTTGCACACTCTCCCTGTTTTTCCAAATGTAGTTCTGGTGTTGATGATACGATCGCTGCAGGAAACCGTCTCCACACAGGAAGCCACAAATCAAAACATAAAAGAAAAAAAGGCGTCTCTTCAAAAGCAACGAGCGGAAAAACTTTAATCTGGAAAACTCTCCACGTGCTGCAGGTCGGACTGAAACTGTAAACTGCACCTTTCCACCTTTGGTCAACACAGCGATGACAATACGTTGCAATACACTGACAGAGAGACTGACTGACATGTATCATCAATATGTAAGATCTTCTGTTTCTCGAGATTAAAACACAATTTATACACCAAACGTTACAAAACAAATGAACCAAATCACTGAACATTCACCAGTGTTCCTATTATCCTCTAAATGAACTTAATGTTGATGCATTAAAACCTGTTGGTAACATTATTATTTGAGTCACATAGTCTCCTTTAAAAGGAGCTGATATGCACATTTATTTAGGGAGGTTCCTTGAATGCCCCGTGTAATTTGGATCAATATTTGGTGTTTAATTGGCATACTTCTAATGAACATCTATATTATTATTATTATTATTATTATTATCTATATTATTCTTTCAAGGAAGTTCCTCTGTTATCAATAAGTGGGTTCTTAACATGCACGATCTCAGAATATTGATTATTTTCCTATAATTCATTATAAATTACATATACTACATTATCTAAGATGTTGAGTTCTTGATGAGCTGCAGAAAAATAATTCAGTTCCTCAAAAACGAATGAGAAAAGCGACGGCGTTATAAAGAGTGAAGATGTTATGAAGGGGATTAATCTCTCATCATCATCATCATCACAACCACAGTCTGCAGCTGCAGAGCTTTTTGAAATGATGCTGGAGGAAAAAAAAAAAAAAGCTGCCAGCTCATCAGTTTTGAATTTGTTTCAGTGGAAGAAGAGTTTGCTGGTCAGCTGGTGGAAAGAGAAAGAAGGAAGGAGGGAGAGGAACCGGAGGATTATGAAAAGGAAGTGAACACACACACACACACACACACACACACACACACACACACACACAGACAGCCAAGTAAATATTATTCCTCTCTTCTCTGCTGGCTCAACTTTCTTCACTCTGAAGTGTTTGTGTGAGAATCCAGTAAAGTGTCAGAAAACAAACTCTTCCTTTGAAGACCAACGCTTGGACTCTTCCTGACAGCACATTCAGTGTTTAGGAAATATACACATATTAATATGCACAAACAGTTCATTTCTGTTGATTGCTTTTTTTCTGCATTGAAGACGTTAACTTAAGTAAAAAGTGTTTTGAAGCAGAAGTAGACAGCGTCTTCTTTCTTCTTCTTGTTTTCATGCAACAAGTGAATCAACACGTCAGAAACAGAAAAGAGGAAGTCATTTTCTAAACTTTCTGTTCATTTGGTCTGGGTTTCACCAAACTGCAGTAAATGACAAATCAGACTGTTGTGTTGTAATTGTGGGAAGCATAAAGATCACAAACATGAGGATCAAACACTGAACCTGCATCAGTTATCAGAGAGTGGATACAGCTGATAGATGCGTCAGCCTTCTGGAGAGAACATGAGACGCTAGCAGTGTTCGTCTGATCCAACGGGTCAGGTTGTCACTACTCGTACTCCGGCACGCTAAACATAAAACACGACGGTTCCCTTTGTGCCGGTTACAACGAGCTGTTCCCTCAGATCAGAAGCTTGTTCTCACGCTGGAGTCAGACACACACACCTGTAGCTAAACATTTAACAAGAAAGCATCGTTTTGTTCAGCAGAGCCACGAAAAACACACACCCGTGCGCGATAAGATCGAACCCGATTCCCTCGGTGCCGTGCACAGGATGTGTGGTTGTAAATAATTCACCACGGAGGTGATTAGAGCTAATTTAATTCCCAAGCATGAAGCCTTTGTAAACTAATGGAAATGAACAGAGAGAATCAGCGGGGACAAACAAGAACAGGATGCGTTGAGAGAGACATTGCTGATGGGTTGATGAGTGTTTCTTGCGGTGTTATTATTACAAATGTCCATGATTTTACAGATGGATGAATTGAACCTTGAACAAGAAAAGGCACAAAATGTTACTATAACAAGCTGGTGTTGAGACGGTGAAGGTTTTGTTTTGTAAAACCGCTTTAGGCCGATAGTTGTAGTTTAAATAAAGCAGCATTCCTGCTTGTATTTGTTAGTTAGAGCTGGTTTGACCCTCAGCAGTGTGAGCCACACAGCCAGCGTGGAGCTTTTCCAGTCGGGCGCTTTCCTCTCCGTCTGTCTGGATTTCCTCTGAGACGCCGTGACATTCAAGCCAGCTGCTGAGGCCCGCGTCCAAACCCCAAAAAAACCAGCCCAGACGGAGATTTCACAAAAACACTCTTCCTCCACCTGCCAGCCGCACAAGATTTCACTGCATCAGTAGTCACAGAGAAAGAATTTCCCTCCGGCTCTAAGAACTGCACTCAGCCGTCTTTCACTTCCTTCTACGTCTTTTACAAGAATGCTGTCAGGGTGCAGTTCCTCTCACTCGTAATGTTAGAGACCAAATGTCTGAATTTCGATGAAGACATTAATTGAAAGAGCTGCAAGATAGAAGATAGTACGAGTGTCTGGGAGGCGGCGTGGGGGTATTTATTTCTAATTTATGCCATTTTTAATAGATATTTTTACATTTTCTTGGCCACATTCTTAATTCCTTCAGTCGTCAGTGAGCACAACACCGGATCTATTTGAATAATTAAAGAAATCTCAGATGTGGATGACAGTTCAGAGGTTAGGAAACAGCATAGTATTGTGGGAAAAACAAATGTATCATTAAAATTAGCACAGAATCCGACTCTGTATCAAAGGAGAATCAGGACCAAATGAAGTGGATCTGGACTATCCTCACAACCAGCGTTGTGATGTAATACTGGATCCCACTCACATTGCATGAGCAGTAGGTCAAGAGTGAACTGCCCACATCTTAACACGTTACAACACTTGAGCATTCAGCCTATTTTAAACCTCCACTAACGTTTGTCATGTTTGTAACAGTGCTGTTGCGTTTGGATGTCCAGCAGAGTCGTGGCTGTAGAAGCAGTCTGACCTCTGCCTCCTAAAGTTTCTATGGTTTAAGACAAACGGACGACACGTCTACCTGCGGCCTTCAAACCAACCGGCTCCACTCTCCTCCGATTCCAGAAAAAAAGGCTTCCTGGTGTCGGTCTGAGCACAAGATGGGGGCGTGTCAGACTTGTGGCTCATAGCGGATCAGAAACGAGGTCTAGGTGCGGCAGACTAAACCTCGTTTCTGTACATTCCGTCCAGGACGAGCACAGTTTAAAACGGGACATGTTTAACAATCGTGTATTGGAGGTTCAGGTATTGTGAATACTAGACGGAGACATTGTGGCAACTATACCAGAGTAAAACCATCTTTTCTTCATTGAATTACTTTGTTTTAGGATCATAATTGTTTGGGGGGGGGATATAAAGCAAATTTGTTTAAAAAAGCAATACTTCTTAATGTTCACAGCTCCGTCTTCACAATGTAGCATCAAATACTGTAACTGTCAAGAGTGACACCAAGAAAAACACACTTTTTTTTAAAGGCGTATTGACGACGAGTGTGGTTGTTGAAAGAGGATCGTGTGATTGTGACACAAATGTACATTTTGCAGGAAGAAAGAAAGTGTTTTTCACGCCTGACAGGCGGACAGACACAACATCACGGAGGTTAAACGCTGTGATGAATCGGCCTCAGAACCAGGGAGCAGAGGGAGCAGTGAATGTGGGCTAAGCCCCGAGGAAAGAGGCTGCACTGAGTCACTGCTCACTGAGCCCTGCTGGATCACTTACTGCACATACGCTGAACTGGGGCACGATTAACATGCGAAGCTATGACACAGCTATAGACCTATACGGACTGCAGCTCTGCCATTTCTAGGAAAAAGAAGCCGATACGTGTCAAAATGGTCAAGTGGCCCGGCTATCGTCCGCTTTAATCCCGCTATAAGAACAGAAGCAGATGTTAAATATGGAGTCATTACATCACATGTCTGGCCTCTCTTAGGGCACAGAGCATCACTGCTGTAGAAGCACAAAGGCTCACAGGTTCAGGTGGACAAAAGGAAACGTGTTGTACGAGTGAGGAGTGACAAAAAGATCGCTTCTGCAGGAGAAATGTGTTTAGTTGCTAAATGTCACGTTTCTCGTTGGGGATAGATGTGATGTGTCGCTGTGCTGATGTAAACGGGCTCTGATTGGAGCTCGATTACGAAATAAATCTTAGTCGGCAAATAAACAGCCCGAGTATGCAGTTCCTAATGTCGTGATTCATCAGTTAAACTACGTTAAGGAAACGTAATAGCTGACCAAAATACATTTCTGGTGTACTCATTAAACTCCATGTATCTACGCCGTCATGGAGGGTTTTTATCAAACAACATACAAACATCATCGTACAAGATGTACAGATCAGAGAGGTCTCTCCCTCCTACCAAACCCTCTTCCAGTCACTCTCTCTGTCTCCATTTCTTCTCTATATGCAACACAAAAGGAGAGCGTTTAGTGAGGAAAGCAGATGTACACAGTGATGCGGGTCACAGGTTGAAAAGTTGCTACTGCTGAAACGATCAATTAGTCTTTTATCGTGCAAATATATCGAACAATCTCTGGTGTCCAGTCGGACAAAACAAGACATTTGAAGACAGCGCTGTGGAGCCACTGTGTCCAAATAGCCATCCATGAACAACCTGAACCCCTCTGAACAAACACTTGTGATTGCATAATGTGGAATAAATTCATATATTGCCAATCCGGACCTGTTTGGCATATGAGGCAAACAACAAAAACTGTGCTCTCAGTTCTAGCAGGCGAAGCGCGAGGCAGAATACGAGGAATGACGCATGTTGGCAGAGGACGAAGAGTCCTCACAACAATGCCTCAACAGCAGCTGAAAACAATTCAACCTGACAAAAAAAACACACATTCGAGTGTATCTGGAGCTCATTGCCAGCGTGTATTGTATCTCTGTATTCGAGGCCATGCTGAAATATATATTAGTTTTTTTCTCTCTCTCTAGAGTAATATTTGTATTTTTTTGGGGGGGGGATCTCACCACTCAAGCGTTGGTCTTTAATGTGGTAATTTAAATGTTCAAATTGGGATGACTTGCAGCTTTAGTGTGTGGAGTGTGAACTACTGCAGTAAACGGGGATGAATATGCACAAGAGGAGTGAAGCCTTTCTGTCGTTTCTTTCCTAAAGATCAGGAGTGGTGCAGAAAGAGCGAGTTTAATGGTTAGTAGAATATTGAAGTCTTTACAAATAGTCTGTTAAGGAGAGAAGATTATATATTATATATAAAGTCAAATCTTAAGATGCAAGTAGATGAGGACAGGCCCTTGCAGGGTAAAATAAACCAGGTACTCAGAGTGTGTTTGGGTTAAAGTGATGTTTGGTTTGCTTTGGGGCTGCGTGTTGACAGCCTACATGTGACTCAGGGGACGGATTGAGCGCCTCTATTTACCTGGTGAAGAAATCAGCTATGCCGAACCTCCTCGGCATCAGCTGGTGGTCCGAGCCGTCTGTCTGCTCGGACAGATCGGGCAGATTATCCGGGGCGCTCTGCCTACGACCCGCTTCCAACGCGTTCCGGAAGTCCTCCTCGTACCCCTCATCTCCGAAATAAAACCCCTCGTCCTCGTCGGGGGACAACGGGGTGGCATCGCAGCTGAGGGACAACACGACGTTGGAGCTAGTCCTCAAACTCTGCGGCCTGACGGGCAAACAGAGGTCACTGAAGTCCTCCCTGATGTTGGGTTCAGAGAGCGCGCGGTCGCCGTTCACGTTGGAGAGGGTTGACGGGAGTTTGGCACTTGATCCCCGGGTGGGGGGGTCCTCGGATGGGTCGAGGAAGTGAGCGGGCTCTGTGGCATCCTCCCCCGGGCACTGAGAGACCAATGTCCCGCTGTAGTCGCTTTGGCTCCTCAGACAAAATCCCGACCCGGCCCCGTTTTCATGCCCCTTTTCGGGGGAATAGTCAGAGTCGGACCAGTCACATGTTGATGTGGTCACAATGTGTAAACCACCGTTTACAACTTTCACTTCCTCGCAGTCCACGTCGCACAGACCGAGTCTCTGGCCCAGAACCAGCGGGCCCGTCTGTTTGCAATAACCGACATCCGGACTGTCAACAACCCCGTTAGGCATCTTTACATCTGGACGCTGCAGGGCCGCGGTGGAGCACGCACAGTCCCGCTGGTGCTTGCCCGTGCACGGCAGTCGATCGAGGGGGAGGAAAGTCCTGATGCAGCCACTGCCGGGGGCCTCTTCTCCCGGGGTGACGTCGTCGGAATCCGGGGTTTCCCCTTCGCTCTCTCCCGCAGGCGGCTGCCGGTCCATTGAAACCCGACCCCCGAGCACAGCTGGACAGGAAGCGCCTGTGGTCCCTGCGAGGCCGAGCCCTCCTCCTTCTCCGACCATCGTCGGCTCCTCCTGGCCGAATGCCTCGGTGAATCCGTTTAGGACCCCCGAAATCACACAGCTGCCAGTCATCTGGTCGGGGAGGTACTTCTCCGCCAAATCCAACATGATCCCCCTCTCGTGCTGTACCGAGGCGTCTCTGTTTACATTCCTCTCGTTACCGGTCACATACAGCTGACCCTTCCCGGCTTCCGTCTCTCCGCCTTCTTCGTTCTCGTTCAAGTCGATGACGAACGACCCTCCTCCGTTCTCCTTCGTCGTGTCCATGACCGCTTTTAGTCCGTCGAGCGAGCCTCGGCCCCGGGCGTTAAATCCCGCAACGAGTCCTCCTGACCGGTCGGCCCGGCGGCTCCTCCTCCTCCGCAGCAACAGCAGGTTTTGTTGTTCTTGGAAGAAGGGGCTACCATTTTAGCCTTCAACATCACCTGACACTCACCGGGTGGAACATCTTAGTTTCTTAATGTCTTAAAGTAAAAGTATTTGTTCCGTCTTGAAGAAATCTAACGTCTCCGCCGGACAGAAGATTAATTAAATCCCCCTCAACGTATTTTTTAGCTGGCTGCACCAGTGGCATTCCGGCCACGGTCCAGCGCCATCTTGAAAATACCCCAACGATGACGTCATGCCCCCCCCCCTCCGGCTCGCTCTCTGATTCGCTGACAGGTTTACAGTGACGCCTACTGGTCACTGCGTGTAACTGCACCAGAGATTCCTGACCCCATTGACCCCGTTAATAAAATACTAATGATAAAGTATTCAGAATGTATACCAGCAGTGGAATAAATATTTAGATTCTTAATTAGGTAAAAGTACTTATTCCAAACTGTGTAAATACTCAAGTAAAGTACAAGTAAAAGTCATGCATTTTAAACATTTTTCCTCAGAAATATTACCGATATTATGCAAAAACACCATTTCAAAACAAATGACTTCCGGCGCCGCACGAGTGGCAGCCTTTTACAGCAGCTCCTGCTCACCACTGAGCTTTTTTTTAATATTTGTTACTTTTTTTTATGTCTCTTGTTTGCACTATCCACTATGCTGCTGTAATCCTGTAAATGTCCCCACTGCGGGACCAATAAAGGATTATCTTATCTTATCTTATAGCCAACAGACCATCGACGTGTAAAGTGAGTTTGCTGACACACTACATAATCAATGTACGGAAGTCATAAACAGGCATGATAAAAATACGTTTTAATATCATTATCTTGACAATAAAAGTTGATTATGTCGAGATAACAAGCTTTGTTATCTCAAGATAACAAGATAATTTATTATCAGAATAAAACAAAAGGTTGTTTCCTCTCATTACTTAAAATGTTTGGGTCAAATCATCCAGAGCATAAGACCTCGTTTGCAACAATTTCATCTGTAAAGTAATTAGTAACTAAAGCTAAATATAGTGAAGTACAAAGTTAAATATTTCCCTCTGATATGTGGTGGAGTAGAAGTATAAAGCGGCATGAGAAGTGTGAGAGAAATTACACACACACACAATCATGTTTGAATACCTATACTGTACTGAGGGGCCTCTGAGAGAAGTGGTCTCGTATCAGTGAAGCTACAAAAGGATCAAACCCTGGCCTGTTGGAGAACAGAGGGTTTGTTAGTTATTAATAAGAATAAGATAAGAAGCAGCCTTAACCAAGGGGAGTATGAGCAAATAAAGGTGCATGAGGTGGGACCATCCCAAAAGTAATAGCAAACCTTTCACTTGTGGCAATCTCGATTTCGACAAGTCCAATCTGATGGGATGTGCAAAAACCATGTGAGAGAAACATGATGACACCTGTAAACAGCTGCTTTTGTGGGTAAAGAAATTAGAATTTCCTGAGAATGGTTTTAGTTTTTAGGCGTTTTAAATACCTTTTGCTGCCGACCCCGTCTACAGCAGTGCTTTGCTTTGCAGTTATTGGCACTTCTGCATTGGCTTCAACGTCAAAACTGTTTCTTCTAAACATTCTTTTGATAATGTTACTTCATTTTTTTTTGTTTTAAACTCAAAGTATGGCCAAATCTTACACGATGCACCTTTAAGATCAAAATGATCTGTTTGAATGTGAGACAGTTGAACTACGGCAGGATGAGGAAATGAACTGTTAAAGTTTAACTTTATGTCCCCTAAGTAAAGACAACAGTATGTTCTGCAGTGTCACCAGAGTGAAGGAAATAAGACCCGTCATGTTCATGTTTTTCAGTTGTTTACTGTCTTTAACATAAATAGATCATTTATTATTTTAAGGACCCAGAGACATCGTATGCACAGAATACCTTCACAGTACATGTTGTAAGAGTATGATTGTATACAGATACAATACAAAATGATGGCATATAAAACATCTCAAGACAACTTATATCTATTTACATCTCAACAATATCTTACATGTTATTTCTTTAAAGCATTTATAGAGTTCAAGGCTACATAAGAAGGCACAGAGGGCAGTGATGACATGTTTTGATGCACGTACAAAAAAAATGACTTTTAAGTTTTTGTTCCAGAGTTGTGGTTTGATTGATTACTGACTGATTACTATTTGTCTAAAGTCTAAACTGTTTCACACACATTGGCACCATAGTAAACGAGTGTGGACTGATCGCTCTCACCAACACCTTCTGCTTTGTGGTTAACACTCTGTGCAAAGCTTCTTTCCCCTTTTAGGGAAATAAACATTAAACATCTCTCAGCTGGGGGTGAAATCCCTGAAAGGTTTCGGTCCCACCGTCCCCAGCTTCTCTTCACGCAGTCAGACCTACATGACTACGATTCTGATTTCCCCCACAATGTCCCCCAAAATCCCCCCCTTTAGTTCCTGACTGACCCTCAGGCTGTAGTGCTGCATGACTATGACTCAAAACGGTGAAGATTAAAGCTTTGACTAATGTATTAACGAGCTGATTGCTGGGCGTTTTCTTTGACATTCTTTGCAGGTTACTTATTCACGTTTATCAAGATGTTTAGTGAGGTTCTAGTTCTGAGGTCGAGCACTCTTCTCCCCATTTTAACCCCAATAAATGCTCGTCAGAGTTGAACCTAACAAACGCCACTAACATCTCTGAAGACATTACACACACTATTTTACTGCTTATTTGTTTTCCTTGAACATAAGAAAGCAGAGATAAGTAGCCCACTAGTGTATTAATAATAATAATAATAATAATAATAATAATAATAGTATTTGTATAGCATGCTTAAGCACAAAGAGCCTTTAATATTCCCAGATTTACAGAATAAAAATGTAAAAGAAAAATCAGAAACCAATGGAAGCCCCACCCTGTAGGACATCCCCAAATTAAGAACATGTCAGCACATATATCGAGCAGCACTGAGCCCATACAGAAAAGAAGAAGGTGCAAGGTGCTCTTTCAGATCAAGAAAGGAGAGCCTGTGGTTCGCATGATCCACATTTATTATTGAAAGTGTGTCATGCAGTGTGGGACTTGCTCTGCCTTTGGTTCCGGTCTTCACTTCGTCTCAAACACAGTTTTGGTCTCGATACAGATACACTCTGACCTGGTTTAGGTGGTTTTGACTACAACACTGGCTTACAACACTTAAGCATGCGACAGGACGGAGCTAACCGCCAGAGACACAAGGGAAAGATTTTGTGGTTTAGCGTCAAGCACATTTTCCGTGTGGTCCTAAAAATAACTGTACTTTGAGGAATCTTAACATGTTGGAAGTCGGCGTGTGTAGAGTGTGTGTAATGTCAGATAACTGCATCACGCTTCATTACACTTTTGCTATCAGCAAGTTGATTGATTTTCCGACTTCCCGGCATCTCTGGAATGTAAAGTAAGTCACATATCCGTCTCTCTCGGTGGTCCACCTCCAAATAAGGCACAAAGACCACGACGACATTCAGGAGATTAACTAAAGGCAGCAAGTCGACCGTTATAAAGAAAGAGGAACTGCTAGTCAGTCGATTAACGGCCTCTTCCTGAAGGCAAAGCGTTGGTCAGTGTCTGCTTCCCCGCCCCATTTTAATTGTCATAGTTCACAGACATAAACATGGTGACTAGTCCTTCCAGTTAGTTATAACGGGGAGAGTTCACCACTTTCGTGAGGCTGCAGTTTCATAAGGAATGAGGTGAAGACAATCTGTGTTGCTGCTCTGAGCTGCTCCGGTAACGGAGACCCGACACCGCTGGCTTCAGTTGTGGTTTGATTTACGTTTGCGATCGTCATACAAAAGAGCCTGTTGGGGAAACAAAAAAGAAAAGTAGGACACGACGAAAGAAAGAAAAGTGATGCCGAGTGCAAATCATAGCTGATGATGAGGGGAAGAGGTGATTAGGCCACAACGTTCAATCACGTTATCAAGTCTTTCATCTGTCAGAAAGCTGTAGGAGCTGCCAAATGTAGTTTGTATTGTCGTCTGTAAGATCATTGCCCAGCTGATGGCTTTGTGTCTCCAGGTGTTGTTAGGGGAGGGCGGACAGTTTGGTTTATATTGTGTCTCCAGTTTGTTTAAGTTATTGAGGTGGATTATATCATTATTTTACGTTCTGGTTACCTGTTGGCAGGACAGTCTACCTGACAGTACAGTGTTGTGTTATACACGTGCGTCTCTCTCTCAGTGTTGTGTTATAGACGCGTGTCTCTCTCGTGTTATAGACGTGTGTCTCTCGCTCAGTGTTGTGTTATCACCTTGCTCTCCAGCACTCGGCTGTGGTTCGAGCTGCTGAGCTCCTCCAGAGTCTCTGCTGAAGGTCCGTTGAGGGTTTCAGGCAGCAGGAGGCCGAGGCAGCCTGCAGACAGACCGCTCAGACAGAACACAGTGAAAGGCATGGAGGTGTGTAGAGCCCGCTGCAACACACACACACACACACACACACACACACACACACACACACACACACACACACACACACACACACACACACACACACACACACACACACACACACACACACACAATGACATCAGAAAAATAAAGTCTTTCTGTGTCTCCTGAGGAAAGAGTTAATACAAATGTTCTGTACAATAACTTATAACTCAAGATTTATTTTGTAAATCCACTAAAATGTATTAAAATAACAAATGACTGTTTATGAGTTTTAATTATGTAACTAAATATCAAACTGGACATGTGGTTTAGTTGCTTAGCCTTGTTGAAGTCACCTAAACCACCACTAGGTGTCACTATATCTTCAGGTTAAAGTTACACCTGCTGCTCACATCATGGGTTACCCGAGTTTAAATCTAATAATCTAATATATTTCACCCTGTGTGTTACAAAGTCAATGTTATAACTCTGTATCTCGCTATTGTTTTGATTGTGAAACCCAAAGCGAAAGACAATTACATAATGTGCATTTATCCAGAAAGAGGAAGTACAACTGCATGAATAAAACTGCCCTTACCATGGAAGGAACAAACGGAGCGAGGATTCCTCCAACTCTGCACGACATGGAGCAAACTCCCAAACCAGCATTTCTGAAACAAAAAACAAATCATTAAATGTGATGTCTGTGAATAACTCAACATGCAGTCTGTACTGTTAGCTCACCTGATAACTGTTGGGTAGAGTTCAGAGGTGTAGACGTAGGCGATGTTGAACGCTGCACTCACCAACAGTTTTCCCAGAAGCGCAAACGACGTAACGCTCAGCAAGGTCCCTGCAGACACAAACGAATCACTGTTAGCATCGTTAGCTGCTAGCCACCGGTTGAGAGGCGATGCAAATCCTTCCAATCGTGTATACACCACCTTCAATCTAATGTTATATTCAATCCTGTCACTCAAGACAAGAGCATTACCTCAAAACATTTTGAAGTCTTTTTAAATATTCAGGACCTGTTGCGTCTGTTTCCTCACACATTTAAGATCAGTTGCGTTCAGAAGTGTGTTCCTCTGTATAAGTGGGCGTCACCCTCTCACCTGTGTTTTCGGGGATGAACATGGTGCAGAAGCAGGAAGTGCCGGCCAGACACAGGAAACTGGCCATGCTTTTCCTCCTCCCAGCCCTGAAAGACAAGACACACAATGACTCATCGGTGGACGCTTTAACCAGGACACACATTATGTACCTCGAGCTTTCAACAACGTCTTAAGTCAAACAGAGAGACACCGTTGACAAAAAGTAGTCGAACTGAACACAGCTGATGGAAATATCTGCATGTACAAATCAGCAATTTAAGTAGAAGAAGAAGTTAATAATTAACAGACATGAAGTCTAATGCTGGTTAAATGAAGCAGGAAGTAGTTTTTCATTAGCTAATACACAGATTCTGATATTGCAACACTTCATGTTAAAACATTAACCCTGTGGTGGATTTGGGCAAAGAACACAGTGACTACAGGGTCACAAAACAACAAATACTGTTCATAAATCAACGTCTCCAGACGGGAAGATCGAACGTTGAGCTGTGTAAAAGGTGTTACATTGTGTGTTATTGTGTGTGTGTTTGTCTCACCAGTTTTTGTTGATGAAGTACATGCAGAGCGGGTAGGCGGGCAGCTCCACCAGGCCGTACATGGCTACGTTGACATAACGGCTCCCAGACGTGTTACCGGCTCCCAGAGTCAGACCGTAGTACACTAGACTGCATGCATACCTGCAACACACACACACACACACACACACCATAAGTTGCTATGATAATGAAAACAAACAAACGGTTTAAACGGTGACTAAAAGCTGCATCTGTTTTTGGTTATGAGTTAGACTCTCCTTGACATTTCTCTTGTTTTGTGTTTCACATCTTGCACCATCAGTTCCTGCAGGGCAGCTTGTTTACTGTGCAACAGAAAACTAATATATATATATAACCAGTTAAACCTGATCTACTCTAAAACAAGAAGCAGTTTTTCTCGTCTATAATGCAGAGTGAACAGGAGTTTGATTATTTAGCATCCGGGATAAAGTAAGTTTTTAAGTTGTGAACATGTAGAGATGTGTGTGTGCAGTAGTATATACACAACATAATCTTTTAAGTGGTAAACATGTCAGTTCCTCCTCACAGTATCTTTATTTCTAATCACTACAGAAGAAACCACAGTGGTTTTACAGCATGATGCATTCCCAGACTACTGAAATATTTCATCATCTTATAAGCAAACATTCTGCTTATTCCTACAGTTGATATCAGCGGCGTGTTAACCTCAGACAGACCGGAGGATGGAATGTGCAACATTTTTGGAATTCAATTTATCACAAAACAAATTCTGAATGTCTGGACTAAGACAAGCTCAATTTTCTAAATATTGTTATGCTTGTATGGGCAGAAAGAAGCATCTGAGCCTGTGGTAGGAGCAGGAATTGAACCAGCAGCATAAGTCAAGTTTTAACAGCCTTGGGCTCGTTTTGTTCTTCTTCTGTGGTGCTACACTCACCAGACATACATGAGCACCATCGTCCTCAGACGGAGGACTGGATGGAGCACCAGCTGCAGGACACCCGCTCGCCTGCTGCCATCACCGGCATTAGCTGCACCGACACGCTTCAACGTCAGGTGTTTGACAGCGTTGCCGTTCCTCAGCGCTATGTAGCGCAGGACCTGTAAAGACGAGATGAACAATGTTTCACAATTCACGAGTTTCAGATCGTCATTGCATGATAATGTAAGATGCTGTATCCTGTCAGATCTCTCAGCCACTTCTAATTCCGATCATTTCTAGAGCTCATGACGTTTTCCACTGAAGTCGAGGAAAAGAAGTGACCCCAATATGTGTTGTTCTCAAAACCTTGGGGTTTAAATCTACGACAAGCCTCAGCACTCAACTGTAACCAGACATTGCGATTGCATAAATGTATTTTACCTCTTCAGCTTGCTCCGTCTGACCCTGAGAATACAGCCAGCGAGGAGACTCTGGAAGAGTTCTGGAGGAAAGGAGGCAAGGAGAGATTATTGTATTGGCACGAATATGATTTTCTGGATATAGCGTTTAAAAGAGTGGGGGCTTTATCATATTTACATATTCAAAACAACAGATTCCTTTTCCAAAAACACGTGTTAGAAACGTGGAGGTCGTCTTATAATCGGCCAGTACTCGTAACGTTACTACGATGCTAACAAATAGATTACTCTTAAGGTTTTAGCTTCTTCTGAATACTAAAATGCACTGGAGCAAAGTATACAAGTGTGTTTATGTTTTTATCTCCTGAGCTACAAAACATGCATTCTTTATATCTTAATTTAGTGACTATATTGTGATTTGTAAAAAATAAAATAGGCTCATAGATGCACACAAAAGGAAATTGGTTAGTTTGACAAATTGAATGTATTCTGCTTGAGTTGCATTTTATTTACATTCTTAAAAATTCCTGTATTGCCGTGAAACTGGTGCTGATCGAACATTACACGATATCTATCCAATCCATTTGTGTGTTTTAGGATCCTCTCCTGCTTCTAATTGTTCTGGTTTAATGTGTGGACTCATGTCTCTGAGGTTCGTACTCACACGGACATCAGGAAGAACAGGACGCCAGACGAGTTGGCCACTATGGCCAGGGTCCTCCACGGCCGGACAAAGTAGCCCAGAGCTCCAAACAGCGCGATGCCGACTGCAAAACTTATGCTTGTCAACGTCCCTGAAGACAGAAATACATTTTAAAAAATCAATTCAATAGCTTAGGAACTGCAGGGTCATTTAGAGGCCTTATAATGGAAATAAAAAACACAGGTTTGGTCCCTGAACATTCAGTGTTTTACCTGAAAAATATCCCAAAAAAAAGGATCAACTAATTTGGCAGCAGGTACAAACCAACACATCATATAGAGTGATGTATGACGGGATTGTTTTGGCGTTTCCGTACCGGTCATGGCCCAGTGGGACTTGCCCACGTACTCCTGAGTGAGAACGAAGCAGACGAGGCCGATGCCGCCGTTCATCAGCCCCACGAGGAGACGAGACACGGCGAAGACCTCATAGCTGGGAGCGAAGGCGGTCACATACCCGAAGATCACCTCAAAAAACAGACCTGGGAGGCAGAGAAAGAGATGAGGAGGAGGAAGAGGGGCAGCGTAGAGTTGTATCTTTTTGGATGCTGAAACTTTCAAACTGCCCACAGAGGCACAAAAAGGCATCCGTGAGTTTGTATTAGAATAACTTACATTGTTGTATACCAACTCTCTCTCTTTCTCTTTGCAGGTTCTAATCCCACAGTAAACTAACACGTTCTACCCAGCAGTGATTATCTGATGAAAAGAAATGTGTCCTAACGTGTTCTCCACAGCAAATGTATAATACTATAATTAGAGATGCACCAAGCCAACTTTATCTCTCACGATACCTCACAGAGAGTATCTGGGATCATGGGAAAATGTAATTATTATAATGACAAAAATACTGTATTCAATATCCAAGATGCTTTATAAACGTTGTATATTATGTAAGAGGTTGTGAAAAACAAATAATGTGTTGATCGCTGAATTTGTGGTTTGTTTTTAAACAGCTGTGAAATTGAAAAGTGCATTTCCCAGTTTTTCCAGGCCATCATTGTTGGCAAATCAGTAAAATCTGTTCAACTTCAAATGGGACTAAACCTTTTCTACCTACTTCTTTTAAATTTGGTGCAAACTCAAATGTCCACTGACAACTGGACAACACAAATCTGTCTGATCCTGGCCTGAGATTGTCCTCACCCGTCAAGTAAACAGGTCTCCTTCCGATCCTGTCGGAGAGCGGCCCGAACACGACGTTCCCGACCAGAAGCCCGGCGAAAAACAGCGATCCGGCTAGACTGACCTTATAGGCCTGCTGCCTGATGAGAAACCACTGGGGAACACAGAGAAGAGTCGGAAAAGCAGACATGCCGAATCAGCGGCGTTGGTTGAGCCAAAGTGATGACGCGTATGAACTCTAGCTCCCTCACCTCTGTCACGATGGAGTCAATGTCCTCTGTAAAGGTGACGCGTTGGTGGAGCTCCTGCTGGCTGGATGGGACCCCGTCCTGCGGCTCGATGTGGTACTCTGGAGTATATCCAATCAGTACGATCAGCATGGACTGACAGGCCATGTACACCTGAAACACACAGATCACTACGGTACCGACCTGAGAACGTTGTGTGTTCCTTAATGCATTTAGAAAATGATTATACTTCCTAAAGTAAAATAACCGTTTAAAAAGCCTCTTTGATCAGTTGGAAAATGCATCGTCACAAAGCTGAAAACAGGTTTTTCTGAGCTCATGAAAAGTTTGACTTTTTACAGATGTGTGGTTCTCACAGGACAGCAACGCCCAAAAACATTTTATGATCTTGCAGAATATGAAGCACGTTTGTGGATCGATCTACTCAACAGTATATAATACTATTAACACAACCTACATATATTCAGCAGTAAAATGCAACATAAAGCAGCAGTACATTTATATTATTCCACAAATATCATATTTAATAGTACAATGACTGCATTTGTCTGATAATAATTTACTTACATACTTTTACTCATATGTTTTGAATACAGGACTTTTACTTGTAGAGAAGTATTGTATTGTATATTATTACCATTATTTAAGTAAAATGATCTAAATACTTGTTCCATCAATGGCCTTTTAATCAGGATTTAGACCAAGTTATGACATCAACACACTACGCAGCGGTTTCATACGAGTTGGCAGCTCCTTTAGTCTTCACTGCATCATTAACTGACTGATCTTAAATCAATACCAGACTCACATCGTGTGGCAACTTCTGGGATTTAAGTTTGGTGAGCAAGCTAACTAGCTAACTAGCTAGCTAGGAGGGCTAACTTTAACCATGACGCATGATGCCAATATGTGCCATCAAATTTGATATAAGTGACATTACATATGACATACCATGGGGGGGACATTTACTTAAAATAGTTTGGAATATGTGGGTGTGTGAATGACGTAGCTACTAGCTATTTCCTTTCAATAGCCCAAATGTAAACAACTCCGACATTTGCAGTGCGTGTCAACGTAGGTATCCAGGGTTTGTAGATTGCACTTGCTGCACTCGTAGCTATAGCTACATTGTAAACATTTGGCGACAGCTCTAACGTTATGTTTAACCGCCAACACGTGTTATTGTGTTGGTCCACAGCAACGTTATAGCCCGTAAGAGCCACGTCGCGCTACTAGCTGTGACAACCCGGACGTTTACCGCGGTTGTTGTTTTCTCATATAGACAAAATATGTTTTTTCAATTCACTAACCTGTGTCAGGACAAGGACAGCCACAGCCCGCTTCTGGTAGGGTCCAAACTCACCGACAACTTGAAGAGCTTGTTCTAAATCCATCCCCGGTACGGCGGACAGACGGCGGCTCTCTGGTTTAACGTTACGAGCATCACCGCACAGAGAGGAGGGAGACGAGAGTGTGATCCCCTGTTCACTTCCGGGTTTGCTTATTTCCTGCGTTCACGTGCTACTCATGTGAAATAACGACAAATACAGTGTTAGCAAAGTCACAAATGTATTGTCTAGGCACTTTATATAAACAATTCATATGCAAATAAAATCAAAATAGTGGCTCCTCTTCCCCAAACTAAACACACAAAAATATACACTGAAATAAATGAACAAAAATAACAGTAAAAGCCAAACAATATTACATAAAATGACTAAATTGATCCATAAGATTAATGGCATACATATATGCTTCGACATTAACTCTGCATTTTTTGTTCACTTTATTTTCTTATAAAAGCATGTGTAATATATGTTTACACAATGTACATTCAATATTCTTCTTCTTCAATTGTTAATTAAAGCAGACAAGTAATACTGACAGCGTTCCTAAGGTGTATTAAGACAAGCAATTATTTCAATTTTATTTTTTTCATTAACTCTGCATTTTTGTTCACTTTATTTACTTATCATAAAAGCATGTGCAATATGATATGTTTACACAAAGTACATTCAATCAATCTTCTTCTTTAACTGTTAATTAAAGCAGAAAATTAATACTGACAGCAGTTTATATAAGGTCATCTGTCTCATGACTCCATTAACACTGAAGAATCCTCCAGTTCCTCATATGTACTCGTGTCAGTCTGCCCAGTTAATGGTGATACTACTCAAAGAATAACAGACGAGTCAATATAAACATCTTCTGTTAAATTAAAAAAGAAAATATAAAATTAATTAATTAATTCAATATATATATATTTAATTTATTTAAATATAGGTATATATTCTCTTTTTATATGTAGCCTATATATTTAAAAGTTCAAAAAATTATCATATTTTCATGCTGTTCTCCAATCAACATTATTGTTTTGGCAAGAAAAGTATGAAAATACTTAAAATGCAAGTAACAGTGGATGATGCACACAGCTGGAAGCTGAAACCACACAAACATGTTCATGTGTTCTGTAGCAAACAGAACTCTGAGGACAGTTGATCCTGTTTCTGTGAGACAACAGCTCCACAACTTTATGCAGGTTGATCGCCGTTAAGTGGAAGTCCCTCAGGCTGATTTGTTGGTTTATCTGCAGGAGCAGTAGGCCTACTGGTGGTGCCTTCGATTTTTGAAGGGGCCTATCTTAAATTTCCACATTAACCCCACAACCGCACCCTCAAAGGCTAGAACAGCGAGCATACCGAGAACAAACCCCTCTTCGAATGGCTCCATCTCGTCGTCCCGGTAGAGCGGATTGTTAAAGGTCTCACTAACTTTCTCACTGAGTGGGTTAGTCATCCGGCAGGTGATGAACTCATCGTGTCTATTCTTAGTGTCGGTGATGTTAATGTTCTTTCCCAACAGCTCCCGGTCTCCTATATTCCACCTGTATGTGACTGGTTCTGCGCCTGTAGTGTCTCCATCACAGCTCACAATACACACCTCTGAAGAAGCTGCACACGTCAATGGTGTTATCACTACCACAGGCTGGGGGACGCTCTTGAGCCATGTAGCTGTGTAGTTCACACTCTGGACGTTGTTGTTGATCTCCACTGAATACACACCCGTGTCATTTTTAGACATGTTGTTGACGACCAGCGTTCCATTCTCCGTGTCCAGGGTTGAGCGGCCATTAAACGAGCGGGAAAACTCCACAGGAACCTTGTCCTTGATCCACTCAGCCAGCAGGTCACCTCTGGACTTCCACACAATGGTTTTAATGGGGTCAGGATAAGAAGGACTCAAGTCCAGAGTGATGCTGCCGCCTTTTGTGAAGTACTTGTCTTCGGTTACAGCGAGGCTCAGCGCCGCTAACAGCACACAAAACCCGGTCAGCTTCTCCATCGTCAGCGGATCAGTAATACACAACTGGAGGAACGTCGATCTTCATGTCAGCCCCCAAAAACACGTTATCTTTCTTTTCTGGTCGCCACACTTCGATAGAGCGTCGACACCCTTGCTGTCTTGTTTCTGGAAATGCAACGAAAAGAACGAGGACCAGCTCCTCCTCTCATATATGTCCTGTGTGTGCGCGATTTTAATTTAATTTAATACAACAAGTACTCGTATTTATTGTAAGCAGAAGTAATGTTGCCATGTAAACATTCTCAATTTCAAGCCTCTCTTTCATTGTGTATCACTGCTACCATTATTTAAGTGAGGGATCTGAATACTTGTTCCATTAATGGCCTTTTAATCAGGATCTAACCCTTTTTTCTGATAATAATTTACTTACATACATTTACTAAAGTAATGTTTTGAATGCAGGACTTTTACTTGTAGAGAAGTGTTTAATTGTGTATTACTGCTGCCATTATTTAAGTACAGGATCTGAATACATCAATGGCCTTTTATCAGGATTTAGACCGATTTAGGACATCAAAACACTTTGTAGCGGTTTCATATGAGTTGGCAGATGAGAGTATGATCTGGGTTCACTTCCGGCTTCACTTCATTTCCTGTGTTCACGTGCTACTCATGTGAAATAACGAGAAATAGTGTGTAGCAGTCACATCATTTATTGTCTCAGCACTTTATATAAACAATTCATATGCAAATAAAAAAATAAATAGTGGCTCATCTTCCCCAAACTTAACACACAAAAACATACACTAAACTAAATGGACAAAAATAACAGTAAAAGCCAAAGAGTGTTACATAAAATGACTTTAAGCAGATTGATCCGGAAGATTAAATGGCATACATATATGCTTCAACATTAACTCTGCATTTTTTGTTCACTTTATTTACTTATAAAAGCATGTGTAATATATGTTTACACAATGTACATTCAATCTTCTTCTTCTTCAACTGTTAATTAAAGCAGACAATTAATACTGACATCGTTCCTAAGGTGCATTATTACAAGCGTTTAATAAGATCATCTGTCTCATGACTCCATTAACACTGAAGAATCCTCCAGTTCCTCATATGTACTTGTGTCAGTCTGCCCAGTTCATGGTGACACTACTCAAAGAATCACAGACGAGTCAATATCAGCATCTTCTGTTCAATTAAAAAAGAAAATATAAAATTAATTAATTAATTAAATATATATATTTAATTTATTTAAATATATGTATATATTCTTTTTATATATGTATATATTTAAAAGTACAAAATATTATCATATGTTCATGCTATTCTCCAATCAACATTATTGTTTTGGCAAGAAAAGTATGAGAATACTTCTAACGCAAGTAACAGTGGATGATGCACACAGCTGGAGGCTAAAACCACACAAACATGTTCATGTTTTCTGTAGCAAACAGAACTCTGAGGACAGTTGATACTGTTTCTGTGAGACAACAGCTCCACAACTTCATGCCGTTAGATTGCCGTTAAGATCACGTCCCTCAGTTGCATTTGTCGAGTTCTCTGACGGATCAGTTCTTGATTTCGGAGGAACCTTTTCGCCAATATGTGCGAAACCACAACAATCAGCGTGAGCACAATTATCAAAATCCCCCCCAACACAAGCAAGACAACGACTGAAGGTTTCAGCTTGTCCCCCTTGTAGAACGGATTGTTAATGGTTGCACTAACTTTCTCACTGAGTGGGTTAGTCATCCGGCACGTGATTAATTTATCTTGTCCATTCTTAGTTTCGGTGATTTTACGGTCCTTTCCCAACAGCTCCCGGTCTCCTATATTCCACCTGTATGTGACTGGTTCCGCGCCTGTTGTGTCTCCATCACAGCTCACAGTACACACCTCTGAAGAAGCTGCACACGTCAATGGTGTTATCACTACCACAGGCTGGGGGACGTTCTTGATCCATTTAGCCGTGTAGCTCACACTCTGGACGTTGCTGTTGATCTCCACTGAATACACGCCCGCGTCATTTTTAGACATGCTGTTGACGACCAACCGTCCATTCTCCGTGTCCAGGGTTGAGCGGCCATTAAACGAGCGGTAAAACTCCACAGGGACCTTGTCTTTGATCCACTCAGCCAGCAGACTACCGTTGAACTTCCACTCGATGTTTTTAATGGGGTCAGGATAAGGAGGACTCACGTCCAGAGTGATGCTGCCGCCTTCTGTGAAGTACTTATCTTCGGTCACAGCGAGGCTCAGCACTGCTAACAGCGCACACAACCCGGTCAGCTTCTCCATCGTCAGCGGATCAGTAATACACAACTGGAGGAATATCGATCTTCATGTCAGCCCAAAAGAAACACTTTCTCTTTCTTTTCTAGTCGCCACACTTCGACAGAGCGTCGACACCCTTCCTGTCTTTCTAAAAAGAGGACCAGCTCCTCCTCTTATATGTGTCCTGTGTGTGCGCGATATTAATTTAATACATCAACAAGTACTCGTATTTATTGTAAGCAGAAGTAATGTTGCCATGTAAACATTCTCAATTTCAAGTCTCTCTTTCATTGTGTATCACTGCTACCATTATTTAAGTAAAGGATCTGAATACTTTCTCCATCAATGGCCTTTTAATCAGGATCTAACCCTTTTTTCTGATAATAATATATTTTACTAAAGTAATGTTTTGAATGCAGAGTTTGTACTTGTAGAAGTATTTCATTGTGTATTCCTGCTGCCATTATTCAAGTAAAGGATCTGAATACATCAATGGCCTTTTAATCAGGATTTAGACCAATGTAGGACATCAAAACACTACACCCCAAGTCTCTTAATTGCATCCCCGTTTCCCTCACTTGGGTCCTTTCCTTGCGTCTTACACCCTCCCACCAGGGATGCACGGAGGAAACCATGCGAGGAGAGAGGAACGAGGAAATATGTTTTAACATACATGAGACGTCGGCCAAATCCCAATGTCCCCCCTAAACCCTCAAACCCTGAACCCTCAAGGACTTACTGACGTCACCTGGTAAGTGGGTGAGTGTGAGAGACTGTGAGGGCTTGAGGTGGTGTAAATATGAATGGGACAGCACTTTGCTGCAACATATCACGTTACCATGAAAACGAGAAAAAATATGGTGTATAATTGTGTGTATTTATTTTATACTTTTTACTCCCTGATTTGAAAGTCTTCAGGCTCTTTCCTCACAAGATGAGGTCATTTCATAAAATCTATTTACTCGTTTTTGTCAAAACAGCTTCAATGACAATATCAAATATTTGATGAATAAATGAATAAGTATTCTCTGATTTCATGTTTATTTTTTGTTCCATCTTTAACCCGTAATGTTTCTGAGTAAATGTAATATAACAGGCTGAACACGAGGACCAGCTCCTCCTCTTATGTGTCCGTGTGTGTGCGATTAAAAATAAATTAAATCAAAAGACCAGCATTTTAAGTACCAAGTAGCCTATTAGCACCAACATGTACTCTGAATCAGAGGTTGGTAGTAGTGGATGTACTAAGAACTATTTTGAGGGACTTGTACTAAACTTTAGAGGGAACTATTGTAGTTTTTACCGCACTAAATTAATTAAAGCTTTAATTACTTTGCAGATGAATACAAATCTAGATAAACTAATTATGATTATTAATACAATTAATAAATATTGTTTCATATATTAAGTATTTCATATTTTAGCACTGTAGAATTGTAACTTTTATAAAAGTAAAATATGTAAACACTTCTTCAATAACTACCTTGACTTGCTATTGCATCACTCGCCTGCCATTTATTAAGAGATTATAATTATTTTAAATCTACTAATTATGTTATTAGAAACGTGCAGGTATTAATGTTATACAGAACTTCCCTCAGCAAGCCACTCGTTTTGAAAAAAATGTAAACGAAAAATATATAGAACATATGCAAATATAAACAACAGAGACAGCAGTAGCCTACATATTCAAGTCAACATTATACAGTTTGTATTAATTGTGACGAATGAAGTTATTTCTAGCAGGCAGCTTTTCGGACACCACTCCTACACCTCTAGAAACCGAAAGTAAATAAAGGTTACTCCCATTGTCCTTGTGCTCAGAAGTACACATAATATGTAATCATTTATTCATTTTCTGAGACAATTAGTCATTCAAGATATATTTCATTATTACATTTAGGTAAATAAGTGCGTCGTGAAAGGACAAGATATATGTGTGTGTGTATAAATATAGATGTTTTAATGTGTCCTGTCTGGATGTAATTTAATATTCCACCCTTTAATAGCAGCTTACTGCACCTACAAGTCAAAGCAAGTACAATGTCTGCCTTTTACACACAAAAAGTGGACAGTATAGTTGATTTGAATATGATGTGTAAATGTATATCAAGAAGTGCAGGGCTATCATCATGCTGCTGCAAGTCCATTGATAACGTGCTGTGAGCTGACCGTCACTGATAGTCAACGGTCTGTCTTCTGTCATGTCAGAAGGAGTTGAGGATAACTTTGCTCGTTACCGTTTGTGCAATAAAAAACCAATACTTTATGAATACATCTGTTCAACAAGCACGATATTACTCAGCATCCTAACATTTAGAAGACAAAACAAGTTAAAAATACAAGAGTTGGACAGTAATAACATTGTTTGAGGAGAATATATTGAAACAGTTTTAGTTCTGAGAGCGGAGCGGTAGTCTGGATTTCTGTGGTGTTGAGGCTTCGTTTTCTGACGCTTTCTGCCTGGTGGAGATCTTTGTCTCCTTCTTACCGCCCTTCTTTTGCTGGGAAAGAGAAATGAGAGGAATACAGAGTTATTGTTAACAATACACAGTAGAAATGTGCTGAAAGTTGGATGAGCGTTTCCTGTGGAAGCTCAGTATTCATCTCAAATGATGAGACCTCGCTATTTAAAACGTTTATTTGTGCTGATCACCTTGAAGAAGGGAACGTGTTTGCTCTCGCTGAAGACGAGGTTCTCGTCGATGGAGGACGGCTTTGTGGCCAAGCTTTCATTACAAGTACTCAGCTCGTCCTCCAGAGAGTCCTAGACACAACGAGAGACAAGAGGAGGAAGGTAAAAATGGAGCAGAAATTAAATCGTTTTTTAAAATGTGGCCTATTTGTGGAGCTCTCAGCATGTCCTAATTGAAATGATAATAAGGACTGTGGAAGCGTTAAGATGGAAGCAGAGCTATGTTATGGCCCTAACCTCCTGATTACGAGAAAGTGACCTTTGTGCCAGAACAAATGCTCAAGTGAAGTTGCAGACACTCTACTGAGACTACACGGCGTGGACGCCATTTGTGTGTGTGTCACCTTCTGTGACGAATGCCTCATGGTAAACCAATCCTGTACCAATCATTGCATTTGTTTACAAGTATATATACAAATGATTCAGAATCAGACCTCTGAGCAGTCTTGACGTATTGTTGTATGTGTTCAACCCTGCTCCTTCTTTGCAAAGAATAAATGTCATGTGATTAATTATTTTCCATCGGTCTCGAGTGAATTATTCTAACAAAACCATTGACTTGTACAGCTTCTTCAAAGACATTTGGATAGCTGTGAAATATTATTGCAACATATGTTGCACTGCAGAAATTACATTTTGCAGGTATTAATAATACTGTATTGTTGCATCCCACCACACAACCAGGAGACAAATCCAGAATAAAACTAACTTTTTTTTATAAATATAGCTTGTGCAGGGAATGTAGTCACATTGGGGCCCATGTAGGAGAAGCCAACGAGCAGGCGCTACGACAACATATTGTCCAAGTGATACAGTGATGCAGTTGCTTATCAAAAAAGGCCACCACGGTTGCTGATTGCTTGTTGAGACATAAATAACAAAGTCCAGTTTCCAACATAGGCCTTTTATTTCTCACATAAACATAGGACAACCACTTACTCTGACATAATCCATTTCCTTAACATAGACTAAAGAAATCAGAACATAAACATTCATTAAATATCGCACGGTCAAAAACTGTTTGCTCCCGTCTGCTCAGCAACACCTGTATCAAGTGACCTTCCTGATTAGATTAACTTGTGGCCTAATTGACAGCGGTACTACGCCCCCAAGTGCTGGAGGTTGTACAAAACAAAACAATAACAAAATGGCTCTTACAGTATGTTTATAATGTCAAATGTCACGTCTCTATTTTATCGTTTGACGAGAACATAGATAGAGAGAACAGATTGTTTTCACCACGCGGACCTGGAGAAAGTTCAAGTGTGCCTTGAAGAGAATGTGTTCAAGGCCTTCTTCCCATGTGATGAAGATGTGTTCCATATCTGTGTGGACCTAATGTCAGAGTATGATCTGAAATAAACAACGGATGTGTTTGAAACAGTGAACCTGTATCGAACTCAGACATCTGATAAACAATGAACTAGATCGAGATCAATAACTTTTCTGGGCCTGTGTCACATTCATATTTCAGAAATGTTCTCTTTTGTTTCCCGTTTCATTCCAGGACAAAAATGCAAACTTCCCTACTGATTTCAATTGTAACAATCATAGTATATGTTACAAAACATCCCAATATACTAGAATATATTTTACCATTACAATACTTAATCATTATAATACTAAATATACATATTTTACCATTACACTATTTGTAAAAACTGAGTAAAATGCAAAGTTTACACATGAATTATTTATTGAAATACTCACAGAATTCAAAACTGCACGTTTTGCAGTTACTTTAAAATGAAAGTAACCAAAGTGCTGAAATAACTCCTTCTGAAGTTAGTTGCTATGGAAGCCCAGCAAAAATAAATAAATAAAGAAGTGTGTTGAGGAAATGTATCATCCATCCATCCATCCATTTTCCTCCGCTTATCCGGGGTCGGGTCGCGGTGGCAGCAGGCCAAGCAGGCTGACCCAGACTTCCCTCTCGCCCGCAACATTTTCCAGCTCATACTGGGGGATCCCGAGGCGTTCCCAGGCCAGCTGGGAGATATAATCCCTCCAGCGTGTTCTGGGTCTTCCCCGGGGTCTCCTCCCAGTTGGACGTGCCCGGAAAACCTCCAGTGGGAGGCGTCCAGGAGGCATCCTAATCAGATGCCCGAACCACCTCAGCTGACTCCTTTCGATGCGAAGGAGTAGCGGCTCGACTCCAAGTTCCCTCCTGATGTCCGAGCTCCTTACCCTATCTCTAAGGCTGAGCCCGGCCACCCTACGGAGGAAACTCATTTCGGCCGCTTGTACCCGCGACCTTGTCCTTTCGGTCACGACCCAGAGTTCGTGACCATAGGTGAGGGTAGGAACCGGTGGATTGCTCCCTCCAGGTGGGGACGGAGTGCCTACCTCAAGTGAAGGAGTTTAAGTATCTCGGGAAATGTATCATATCATTCTTTTAGATATAACTATCGCTTAAACCTGCATATATGCCAATCATTTAAAAGCTAATAATAAATGATCTCATATCAAAGGTATTTTAGCATGTCTGGCTTGCTGTAGTGTCATCCTGATCTCACCACGTAACCCTCTGCACACGAAAATACACCTCCAAGGCTGGGAACCTGGCCTTGGTGGAGGCATCGGCAGACAGAGGAGGACGACATCTGTGAGGGGGGAGGGGGGGGGGGGGGGGGGGGGGGGGGGGGGGGTGAAGGGAGAGGAGACGAGATAATGTGCAGATATACTGTTTTGTCTATTCATTGTTGTTGGACCTCTGAACCATCTGTGGGGAAAGAGCTCTATCCATTCAGCTGAATTATTATTAGTGTCTGTTAAATAAATATGTTTTTATATTTTAAGAGGTTTCTCATCTGGATTATTTCTCACCGGGAGCTTAAAAAGATTATTTTCTACCACAAAGTGGAAATGGGCTTCCATAAATTTCAGTAATAAAGTCACTGAAATATTGCTTAAGATGTGTGTTTTCTAACTAGTAAAACAAACAAAGTGCTTTTGTAACAAGAGCAGTTATGTGAACATAACAGGTAATGAAATACCTGTTATTACAACTAAATACAAGTAAACAGTCTTGGTGTATTACCAACAGCAAAATGCACTCTTGGTACCCTTCTGTGCAGCTCAATACTGTACACACATTATACAGTGAACCTGATGTAAAGTGGTGTTTTCTTCAACAGAACAGTGAGGCTGGTTGTCCTCTGTGTGTGTGTTATGGAGGTTAGATGAATAGCAAATGCTTTCAAGTTTGAACACAAGACTCAAGTTATTGGTGAAGTCTAATAACCATCAATCTGAAACATATAACATATATAATATATATAATTTGTATATTGTTTGGATCGTGTAGGATTGTCTGAATAGTATGAAGTACATGCTGAAATGTAACTGAATTGATACCGTTTGGCAGTTTATACGAGTTGTTTCATCCTTTCGTCTTCCTTTCTGAAGCACATATATATTGTAATAAAATCACAAAATAGTGTCATGTTTTCATGCTGTTCTCCAATTAACATTATTGTTTAGAATCAGAATCAGAATCAGCTTTATTATTCCATGTGTGCGTGCGCATACATGGAATTTGACTCCGGTTACACATTAGGCAAGAAAAATATTCACTTAATATTCACAAAGTAACACTTCTAATGCAAGTAACAGCTGGAGGCTAAAACCACACAAACATGTTCATGTTTTCTGTAGCAAACAGCAGTCTGAGGACAGTTGATCCTGTTTCTGTGAGACAACAGCTCCACAACTTCATACAGTCTGTAGGTAAAGTGGAACTTCCTCAGTCTGAATTGTAGGAGCAGGAGCAGTTCTGGTGTTGCCTCAATTTTGGCAGGGGCATATCTTAAACACACACATAAACGTACACATCCACACACCCACAACCACACCCGCACCGACGAACAGCACACACAGCCCGCTCACAATCAACACATACAATGGCACCGGCTCGTCTCCCCGGTAGAACGGACTGTTAAAGGTCTCACTGACTTTCTCGCTGAGTGGGTTAGTCATCCTGCACGTGATTAACTTATCGTGCCTATTCGTAAAGACGCTGATTTGAATGTCCTTTCCCAACAGCTCCCGGTCTCCGATCTTCCACCTGTAGGTGACTGGTTCCGCCTCTGTAGTGTCTCCATCACAGCTCACGACACACACCACTGTAGAGTATCCATATGCCCATGGTTTTATCACTACCACAGGCTGGGGGACGCTCTTGATCCATGTAGCCGTGTAGCTCACACTCTGGACGTTGTTGTTGATCTCCACTGAATACACGCCCGTGTCGGCTTGAGACATGCCGGTGATGACCAACCGTCCAGTCTTCGTGTCCAGGGATGAGCGGCCATTAAACGAGCGGGAAAACTCCACAGGGACCTTGTCTTCGATCCACTCAGCCAGCAGGTCACCTCTGGACTTCCACACGATGGTTTTAATGGGGTCAGGATAAGGAGGACTCACGTCCAGAGTGATGCTGCCGCCTTCTGTGAAGTACTTGTCTGCGGTTACAGCGAGGCTCAGCGCCGCCAACAGCACACACAACCCGGTCAGCTTCTCCATCATCAGCGGTTCAATAATACACAACTGGAGGAATGTCTCTTCCTTTTGGGGTCGACACGCTTCCTCTCTTGTTTTTGAAAATGCAACGAAAACCACGAGGACCAGCTCCTCCTCTCATAGGTGCCCGTGTGTGTGCGCGATAAATTCTCAATTTCAAGTCTCTCTTTCATTGTGTATTACTGCTACCACTATTTAAGTAAATGATCTGAATACATCAATGGCCTTTAAATCAGGATTTAGACCAATGTAGGACATCAAAACACGATGTAGTGTTTTCATGTGAGTTGGCAGATGAGAGGGTGATCCCCGGTTCACTTATTTCCCGTGTTCACGTGCTACTCATGTGAAATAATGACAAAATACAGTCTGTATAGCAGAGTCACACAATTTATTGTCTAGGCACATTATATAAACAATTCATATAGCAAATCAAAACTTAAAAATGCTAACTACAATAAATTACAAACATAGTGGCTCATCTTCCCAAAACGTAACACGCTAAACTAAATGGACACAAATATTAAAAGCCAAACACTATTACAGAACACAGTGCATAACATGACTTAGCAGATTGATCCAGAAGATGAATGGCATACATATATGCTTCAACATTAACTCTGCATGTTTTGTTCACTTTATCATAAAAACACGTGTAATATATGTTACACAACGTACATTCAATCTTCTTCTTCAACTGTTAATTAAAGCAGAAACAAAATAGTGACAGCGTTCCTAAGGTGCATTAATACAAGCAATGTTTTTTTTTTATACAAGTGCATCTGTCTTATGACTCCATTAACACTGAAGAATCCTCCAGTTCCTCATATGTACTTGTGTCAGTCTGCCCAGTTCATGGTGACACTAAAGAATCACAGACAAGTCAATATCAGCATCTTCTGTTCAATTAAAAAAGAAAAAGAATAGAAAAGACTTGAATTTGTCAAAAATAAAGATGCGTTGTTATTTCAGAGCTGGGTTATTAAATATCTCACACTTTTGTTAGATTAGTTTATACTTATTATTAGTATAATATATATAATTTGTATATTGTTTGGATCGTGTAGGATTGTCTGAATAGTATGAATTACATGCTGAAATGTAACTGAATTTATACTGTTTGGCAGTTTATATGAGTTGTTTCATCCTTTCGTCTTCCTTTCTTAAACACATATATTATCATGTTTTCATGCTATTCTATTTAGGCAAGAAAAGTATGAGAATACTTCTAACGCAAGTAACAGTGGATGATGCACACAGCTGGAAGCTGAAACCACACAAACATGTTCATGTGTTCTATAGCAAACAGAACTCTGAGGACAGTTGATCCTGTTTCTGAGAGAACAGCTCCACAGCCTCATGCAGTTGGATTGTCCTTAAGTGCAAGTCCCTCAGTTGTATTTGTTGAGTTACCTGCAGGATCAGTTATGTTGGAGCCTTGATTATGGCCATTTCTTAAATTTCCACAAAGCCCCCACGCCCCCACCCACAGCGATCAGCGCAGCGAGCACACTGAGCCCAATCGCCCATGTGGGTGTAGGAGGAGGCGGCGGCTTGTACAACGGATTGTCAATGGTGGTTTTACTAACTTTCTCACTGACTTTGTTAGTCATCCGGCACGTGAAGTTCTTATCGTGTACATGCTTAATGTGGGTGATTTCAAACTTTCCCAACCCCTTCTTCCATTCTCCGGCTCCCATCTTCCAACTGTAGGTGACTGGTTCCGCGTCTGTGGTGTCTCCATCACAGCTCACAGTACACACCTCTGAAGAAGATGAGCAAGTCAATGGTCTTATCACTGGGCTAGGCTCGGGGACGTGCTTTTGATATTTAGCCGTGTAGCTCAGACTCTGGACTTTGCTGTTGATCTCCACTGAATACACGCCCGCGTCATTTTTAGACATGCTGTTGATGACCAACCGTCCATTCTCCGTGTCCAGGGTTGAGCGGCCTTTAAACGAGCGGTAAAACTCCACAGGGACCTTGTCTTTGATCCACTCAGCCAGCAGACTACCATCGAACTTCCACAGGATGTTTGTAATGTCCGGATTAGAAGGCCTCACGTCCAGAGTGAGACTGTCGTCGTCCGTGAATGTTTTATCTTCGGTCACAGCGAAGCTCAGCGCCGCTAACAGCACACACAACCCGGTCAGCTTCTCCATCGTCAGCGGATCAATATTACACAACTGGAGGAATGTCTCTTCCTTTTGGGGTCGACACGCTTCTTCTCTTGTTTTTGAAAATGCCACGAAAACCACGAGGACCAGCTCCTCCTCTCATAGGTAGGTGTCCGTGTGTGTGCGCGATTAATTCTCAATTTCAAGTCTCTCTTTCATTGTGTATCACTGCTACCACTATTTGAGTAAAGGATCTGAATACATCAATGGCCTTTAAATCAGGATTTAGACCAATGTAGGACATCAAAACACGATGTAGTGTTTTCATGTGAGTTGGCAGATGAGAGGGTGATCCCCGGTTCACTTATTTCCTGTGTTCACGTGCTACTCATGTGAAATAACGACAAAATACAGTCTGTATCGCAGAGTCACACAATTTATTGTCTAGGCACATTATATAAACAATTCATATAGCAAATCAAAACTTTAAAATGCCAACCACAATAAATTACAAAAATAGTGGCTCGTATTCCCAAAAACTTAACATACAAAAAGACACTAAACTAAATGGACAATAATAGTAAAAGCCAAACAATATTACAGAAAACAGTGCATAAAGTGACTTTAAGCAGATTGATCCAGAAGATTAATGGCATATATGCTTTAACATTACCTCTGCATGTTTGTTCACTTTATGTATCATAAAAGCACGTGTAATATATGGTTACACAATGTACATTCAATCTTCTTCTTCTTCAACTGTTAATTAAAGCAGAAACAAAACACTGACATCGTTCCTAGGGTGCATTATTACAAGCATTTATCTGTCTCATAACGCTGAAGAATCCTCCAGTTCCTGATATGTACTTGTGTCAGTCTGCCCAGTTCATGGTGAAACTACTCAAAGAATCACAGACAAGTCAATATCAGCATCTTCTTAAAAATGACAAAAAAAATGACTTATTTTCATATAAAAATGTCAGGATAAAATACTTGTTTTCTCAATAGAGCTCAGATCGATCGGTGCTATTCTTTGCTAACGTAGCAGCTCCATCAACACTCAAAATAACGTCATCTCGGCGTAAATACGGCAGCGTCTTTTTCATTGTTTGTACCATATGGTTTATACATGTATACACAGTGTCCTCCGGTCCCCACTAAGATGAGGTATGGTAGAGCTCTGGGTGAATACAGAAGGCTACAGTATTTACTTCCTGATTCAACAAGTTGAAAAATTTCAACTCTCGCGATTGACGCGAATGCACCACCATGAATTCGGCAATACTTCCTATGAAATCCTCTCCCATGTGCGTTTCGGCGCCTCTCTGACATTAACACATTGCCTCCACAGCCACACCCCCAGCGACCAGCACAGCGAGCACACCGAGCACAGGCCCCACAACTACGGACGTGTCCGGCTCGCCCTCCCGGTAGAGCGGACAGTTAAAGGTTTCACTAACTTTTTCACCGAGTGGGTTAGTCATCCGGCGCGTGAAGTTCTTATCGTGTCCATCGGTGATTTCAATATTCTTTCCCGACCCCTCCTTCCATTCTCCGGCTCCCATCTTCCAGCTGTAGGTGACTGGTTCCGCGTCTGTGGTGTCTCCGTCACAGCTCACAGTACACTCCTCTGAATAAGCTGCACATGTACATGGTTTTATCACTACCACATGCTGGGACACGCCTTCTGTGAATAACTTATCTTCGGTCACAGCGAGGCTCAGCTCCGCTAACAGCACACACAACCCGGTCAGCTTCTCCATCGTCAGTGGATCAATAATACACAACTGGAGGAATATCTTCTTCTTTTTCTGGTCGCTACACTTCGACTGAGCGTCGACACCCTTCCTGTCTTGTTTCTGGAAATGAAACGAAAACGATGAGAACCAGCTCCTCCTCTCATGTGTCCTGTGTGTGCGTAATTAAAATGTAAATGTAATACATCGACAAGTACTCGTATTTATTTTATGCAGAAGTAATGTTGCCGCCATGTAAACATGTAAAGTCTTTCATTGTGTATCACTGCTACCATTATTTAAGGAAAGGCTCTGAACACTTAGACCAATGTAGGACATTAAAACACTATGTGGTGGTTTCATGAGTTGGCAGATGAGAGAGTGATCCGGGTTCACTCATTTCCTGTGTTCACGTGCTACTCATGTAAAATAATGACAGATACAGTGTGTATAGCAGAGTCACATAATTTATTGTCCAGGCAATTTATATAAACAATTGATTTGCAAATCAAAACTTAAAAATGCTAACTATAATAAATTACAAACATAGTGGCTCATCTTCCCAAAACGTAACACGCTAAACTAAATGGACACAAATAGTAAAAGCCAAACAATATTACAGAACACAGTGCATAAAATGACTTAGCAGATTGATCCAGAAGATGAATGGCATACATATATGCTTCAACATTAACTCTGCATGTTTTGTTCACTTTTATCATAAAAGCATATGTAATATATGTTACACAACGTACATTCAATCTTCTTCAACTGTTAATAAAGCAGAAACAAAATAGTGACAGCGTTCCTAAGGTGCATTAATACAAGCAATGGTTTTTTTTATACAAGTGCATCTGTCTCATGACTCCATTAACACTGAAGAATCCTGCAGTTCCTCATATGTACTTGTGTCAGTCTGCCCAGTTCATGGTGACACTAAAGAATCACAGACAAGTCAATATCAGCATCTTCTGTTCAATTAAAAAAGAAAAAGAATAGAAAAGACTTGAATTTGTCAAAGATAAAGATGCGTTGTTATTTCAGAGCTGGGTTATTAAATATCTCACTTTTGTTAGATTAGTTTATACTTATTAGTATAATATATATAATTTGTATATTGTTTGGGTCATGTAGGATTGTCTGAATAGTATGAATTACATGCTGAAATGTAGCTGAATTGATACCGTTTGGCAGTTTATATGAGTTGTTTCACCCTTTCGTCTTCCTTTCTTAAACACATATATTATCATGTTTTCATGCTGTTCTCTAATCAACATTATTATTTAGGCAAGAAAAGTATGAGAATACTTCTAACGAAAGTAACAGTGGATGATGCACACAGCTGGAAGCTGAAACCACACAAACATGTTCATGTTTTCTGTGGCAAACAGAACTCTGAGGACAGTTGATCCTGTTTCTATGAGACAACAGCGCCACAACTTCATGCAGTTGGATTGCCGTTAAGTGCATCTTCCTCAGTTGGCTGTGTTGAGTTACGTGCAGGAGCAGATGTGTTGGAGCCTTGATTTTTGAAGGGCCATTTCTTAAATTTCCACAAACCCCACCCCACGCCCCCACCCACAGCGGCCAGCACAGTGAGCACAATGAGCACAATCACCCATGGGGGTGTAGGATGCGGCTCCTCGTAAAACGGATTGTCAATGGTTTTACTAACTTTCTCACCGAATTTGTTAAAAATCCGGCACGTGAAGTTCTTATCGTGTACATGCTTAATGTGGGTGATTTCAAACTTCTTTCCCAACCCCTCCTTCCATTCTCCGGCTCCCATCTTCCAGCTGTAGGTGACTGGTTCCGCGTCGGTGGTGTCTCCTTCACAGCTCACAGTACACTCCTTTGAAGAAGATGAGCAAGTCAATGGTCTCATCACTAGCACTACCACAAGATCGGAGCCCTTCTTTTGATATTTAGCCGTGTAGCTCAGACTCTGGACTTTGCTGTTGATCTCCACTGAATACACGCCCGAGTAATTTTTAGCCATGCGGTTGACGACCAACTGTCCATTCGTCGTGTTCAGGGTTGAGCGGTCTTTAAACGAGCGGTAAAACTCCACAGGGACCTTGTCTTTGATCCACTCAGCCAGCAGACTACCGTTGAACTTCCACAGGATGTTTGTAATGTCCGGATTAGAAGGACTCACGTCCAGAGTGAGACTGGCGCCGTCCGTGAAATCTTTATCTTCGGTTACAGCGAGGCTCAGCGCCGCCAACAGCACACACAACCCGGTCAGCTTCTCCATCGTCAGCGGATCAATAATACACAACTGGAGGAATATCGATCTTCATGTCAGCTAAAAAAAAACACCAACGGCTTTCTTTTTTCGGGTCGCCACACTTCGACACTGCGTCGACGCCCTTCCTGTCTTGTTTCTGGAAATGCAACGGAAAAGAAGACGAGGACCAGCTCCTCCTTTTATAGCTGTCCTGTGTGTGCCCGATTAAAAATAAATTAAATTAAAATACCTGCATTTAAAATCTTACTTTAGTAAAAGTACCAAGTAGCCTATTTGCACCTCAGGTATCAAAAGTAAAAGTACTAATCATGCAGATTGGCCCATCTCTGAATCAAAGTACTACTTGCAGCAGTGGATGTACTAAGAACAATTTTGAGGGACTTGTACTACGCTTTAGAGGGAAATAATTATAGTTTTTACTTCACTACATTTATTTTAAAGCTTTAATTATTTTGCAGATGAATACAAATCTAGATCAACTAATTATCATTATTAATAAAATGAATAAACATTGTTTAATATATTAAGTTACTCAGTAGAGTATTTTTACACTGCAGAATTGTTACTCGTTTTGGACAAAAATGTAAATAAAAAACACAAAGAACATTGATCCAAATATGAAAAACAGAAACTGCAATACACATTCAAGTCAACATTATACAGTTTGTATTAATTGTGACGAATGCAGTTATTTCTAGCAGGCAGCTTTTCGGACACTACTCGTACACCTCTAGAAACCGAAAGTAAAAAAAGGTTACTCCCATTGTCCTTGTACAATTTAAGAAAAAATGTAATTTATCTAACTGAATACGTATGCCTCTCAATACATATAATTCAATTCATTAATTGATTACTTATTTATTAGCAAAAATCGCAAATCTGTTTGTTTTTACAAGTTCTATCAATATCTTTGCATCTAAATTGCTTTGTCAGCATTTGGAAACTTCCATCTTTACACGACTCTGGTGATGGTCATATCACCATCATTGGTGAGGTTTGCTTATGGGTTCTGAAAAACCCTCCGCAGTCTAATTCTATAATAGTGGAACTATGTTACTTGACCACTTGTAAGTCATAAACTGTATATAAATAAAGTAACTGTGGGTATTGGGACAGATCCTCTTGCTTCTCTTAACCAAAAAAATAATAATTTCACCATGTCTTACTTCCTCAATTTGGACAAACAAGATTAAATCCTGTTCATCTCTCAGAATAAAGAAAGTTTATAACACGGTTCAAATTATATCTACTGGAATCAATCATTCACCAAAGTATGAAACAAGTATAAATCTCTTTAATTTTACAAGCAACTTGAAGACGTTGAGTCATACACTACTAAAAACAAGACACATTCATTACACAGCATCCTAACATTTAGAAGACAAAACAAGTTAAAAATACAAGAGTTGGACAGTAATAACATTGTTTGAGGAGAATATATTGAAACAGTTTTAGTTCTGAGAGCGGAGCGGTAGTCTGGATTTCTGTGGTGTTGAGGCTTCGTTTTCTGACGCTTTCTGCTTGGCGGAGATCTTTGTCTCCTTCTTACCGCCCTTCTTTTGCTGGGAAAGAGAAATGAGAGGAATACAGAGTTATTGTTAACAACACACAGTAAAAATGTGCTGAAAGTTGGATGAGCGTTTCCTGTGGAAGCTCAGTATTCATCTCAAATGATGAGACCTCGCTATTTAAAACGTTTATTTGTGCTGATCACCTTGAAGAAGGGAACGCGTTTGCGCTCGTTGAAGACGAGGTTCTCGTCGTTGAAGGACGGCTCTGTGGCCAAGCTTTCATTACAAGTACTCAGCTCGTCCTCCAGAGAGTCCTAGACACGACGAGAGACAAGAGGAGGAAGGTAAAAATGTGGCAGTTCAGCTCAACAAATGCTGGAAAAAAAACAAATTCATCACCATACTGAGCTCATGAAAAATGTGTAAATAAATGTAAATGAAAGTGGAAACAGGGATTAAACCAACAACGTTAATGTGTATGAAGAAATGAATGAATAGCAACATGTGCCAAATAATACAATGAGTCAGTGAAAACAATATTACCGAGTGCATTAAACTGAATTCAATGAATAAACATCAACCTATTATTAATAAATACGGTTATGTGAACATTGTTAATGGATGAACCATCCTAAGTTCAACAACAAGAAAGCAAAAAAGTGAACGTACGTGATCAACCTGGCTGTTTTTGTCCTCCTCTTCATCCTCTTCCTCTTCCTCTATGGCGGCCTGCAGCTCCTCCTGCTGCCTCCTCAGGCTCTCCAGCAGCTCGCCGCGGCTCTGCAACTTCTCAAGCCGCTTGGGATACACAAAGTCCCGCCGCTGAGGGGTCGCACCTGAAGGCAACAGCAGAACTGGTTTATACACTGGACAGGTTAAACTACTTGGTGTGTTCTCACCAAAAAGGACACATCTTTGGATTAAAAAGACTAATTTCCTAAACTGGTAACACAGAGACAAAAAATTAAGATGAACACAGTGAGAACCAGAAAAGGACACTCTGGTTGAATCATTTACCGGTGGGAACATCCTGCTGCAGCTCTTCCTGCAGGAAGCCGTGGACCAGCTGTTGGCTCGTCTCCACGTTGTCCCGGAGCTCGGCCTGCTGTCGGTCCACGACCGTCCGGTCCAGGGAGGTCTGGTTCTGCACGGCCATCAGAGACCGCTTCACCTCCTCCTGCCGACCGGACAGCTCCTCCGCCGTTGTCCGGAGCTGTTCGGTGCAGCGCATCTCGACGCTCTGCAGAAAAGATGAAGAATTATGGGCAGGTTAGGACCAGTTCTATCTGAAGCGTTTGGTGTGATGCAGTGAAACCTCAAGCTTCAGTATAATTTGAGACCCACAGGTACAGCATTACCTGCAGAATTTAACTTCACTCGGTTCTTAACAAAAGGATGTTTTGTGGAACAAGATACAAACCATAAGAGTTATCTTTCAACACTATGAAAAGAGTATTGCTTTATGAAACTAAAACTACAAATACACCCACATGCAGCAGTCAAAGGCCATTTTTACCTGATGGAGAGTCTGAGCTTCAGTGGAAATCTTCCCCAGTATGGAGAGGTGTTCCTGGGCTTGAGTCTCCGCATGCTCCATGGCTCTGGAGCTCCACTGGAGATCACGTTGGACCAGACCTGCGGTCACAAATCGACAGATTCAGCAATAATGCCCACCGAATGTGCTGTAGGGGGGTTTGAACGATAACTGGAGGAATGACGTACCGGACACGGAGCTGTGGAGGTGTGAGCAGCAGCCAGTCATCTCCTCCAGCGCCTGCCGGCTTTCGTCGGTGTTCAGACGCAGAGAGGAGGCGAGCGAGGAGGAGGTGGAGGAGAGGACGTCAGCTTGGGCCGAGGCCTGACGCTCGACTGCACTGCAACCGCTGCGCACAGGGAGACACAACGTGGGAAGTGGATAAAGGCACAATTTTAGAGGCCGACTTTGGCAAGGGAAACATCCCCGTGCGTTTGTTTGTCTGCGACTCACCTGCTGATGTTCTCCTGGAGGATCTGCAGAGGTTTCTGCAGAGCTTTGGTGGCAGAGCGCAGATCCGTGTAGTCCTTCTGGGCCTCCAGGGACAGCAGGTTGAGCTGGTCCTGCAGGAACTGCATGGTCTGCTTCATACCCTGACAGCAGGAAGCACAAGAATGATGTCATTTTACATATTCAAAAATGTACAATATTTATAGACATGGAAATGTGACAATAGAGCAAAAAAAAAGAAAAGAGGAAGCCCAACATCAACAAAGTCTAATCTGTTACGACTGGTTTGTATACATCAAATGACAGACAGGGGAATTAAACATCATACTTTGTAAATGTCTTACTGTGGAACCCTAAACTCAGCCTGTGGTTGAATTAAAGATTATGATACTTTCTCAACTGAGCAGTTTTTAGTCTTCGGTTTATGTTTTAACGTAGAAAAATAGCTGTGCAAGTATACGCGGTGGTAGTTCGGACTCGGGTTGAACACAAGAGAAAAAAGATGCACGTATAAATTTAACCGGCTTAGTGTGGACGCTCTCAAATCAAGTTCGTCATCTTGGACAAAGTTTACTTTAAAACTCTGGGTCAGTAGCTGCTGGAAGAATGTGCATCGTGTCTCGCAGACCGGCCCTTACCGCCTGCTGTCTGTCCTGCGCCTGTCTGATCTCGTCCTCCAGCTTCTCATGTTCGGCCTGCAGTGAGCTCAGGCTCTGCACGGCCTCCTCCCGCAGCCCGGCCAGCTCCCGGACCAAGCCGCTGAAGAACACACCCACCTCCTTCATCGCCTCCACCTGAGGGGGGGGCAATGAAAAGGATAAGGAGGCTTAGCACAGGTGCACGACACAAAAAGTCATAAGTTAACATGTTTGTAAAGGGCTTAAATGAAGTGTAATTTCAAGTGATTTCTTTCATTGATTGTATAAATAAAGATATGAACTCACCTTGTCGGCCAGAGCTCGCTGCGTCTCCACGGTGGCTCTCAGAGTGTCGTTGAGCTCCTTCACAGCTGACAGACTCATCAGAGTCCGAGCCTCCAGCACCTCCTCCATGTCCTGTTGATGCTCGTCCTGCACACAAACACATTAAAGAAAGCCGTCAAACAGGATTCATGTGCCCCACAATGATCCAAGTGCTGTTTAAAAGGATTATCCACCTGGATAAGGATAAAAGTATGAGGGTAAAACTGAACTCGGCTTGTAACGGCCAAATTAATAAATCAAAACGTATTTAAAACCCTTCATCTAGTCTATTCAACTGTGGAGGTCGTCCTTGTCCTCACCAGCAGCTGCAGCAGCGTCTCCTTGTCCTGTAAACACAGCGCCTCCTGTTGCCGCACTCTGTCCTGACAGCGAGTCACGCCCTCGGCCACCAGCTGGCCGACTCCACCCACGAAGGACTCCACGGTGGTCAGCGCGCCCTTCAGCGCCGCCTCATTCATCACGAGCACTCCGTCTGTACAGAGAAGCAGGGATGGACAGAATTAGGGTATTAGACACTTATCTAAATATCTATAACCAAACGTTACAATTTGTATGTCCATATAATAACTTCATGCTGTTGAAATAGGACTTGATTGGTGCAATTACACACTGAACCTCCAGGATGACAAAAAGTAAATTTCCTAACAAAGAATCACGTTAAGGTTAAAAAGGACATAATCAGTCCCTCTGTCAAGAACAACCCTTTATTAAACATCTATTCTAAACATACTTTAATGCATAAATACTCTGCTTTGAACATCCATTTTTGTCTGAAATTACACCACCTCCTTTAAGACACTATATATGTACGATTCCACCACTGGAATGATCCCCTGCATCCCTCTAGTCTCACCGACGGCCCGCGAGTAGCCGCTCAGCATGTTGTGGTGTTGGGCTCCGTGCTGCTGAACGCAGCGCTGCATGCTGCCGAGCGCTCCCTCCATCCGCTGAGAGAAGCTCTGCTGGATCTCACTGTTGTGCTGCTCCACCTGCAAATTCAATCAAGTGTGTTCGTTAGTCCCCATGAAACCAACTAAAGATCATATTTGTGTACTTTGTATTACTTTGATACATTTATGTCCGTGCAGGTTTACATTATCTAAAGATTATAATAAAGATTTTCCGAGTTTGATGTTTAAAATTCAATATCTTTGAGCTTGTGATTCACATTTTACTGTCGTGTAAACTTCACTTAAGTTAGCTGTTTTCAGCCTCATGGCTAAAATAAATGGTTTTGTGTTGCTAAGAAAGTAGAGGAATATTGTCAAGCCATTATTTGTTGATCTGACACTCATTGATAAATAAATGCATCGTTTTCACTGTGTGACCTTTGTCTTCCTGTCCAGCTTGTCGTGGAGCCCCGACACGTCACCGGTGCTGGCGTCCACTGTACTGAGCAGCTGGAGGACGACACACAACACACAAACATGTTAAATAATATCCAAAGCACGCATCTGAGAAATCCTCACTATTAACAATAATAACATGGGATTCAGATCGATGGTACTGAACACACTGACTAATACAAGTTTGATTTTTTGTTGTGATTTAGAATCTTTTCTGAAAACAAAAAAAGGAACAGCTAAGACAGGAAGTTATTCACATTACAAGACTGTGAAAGTCATTAATAGTGTGGAAAGTACACGAAGAGAAAAAACGGAACAGAAAAAGAGAAGGAAGAAAAAAAGATGAACTAGCCAACATCTAAATATAATTAATAAAACATCAGAACACACTCCAACGTAATGTATATGAAAAAGTCATGTGTCAGCATCAGTAAAACTCGTCTGCACCTGTCCCGCCGTGTCATAGAGAGACTCCTGGACGGAGGTGAGCTCCGTGCAGACAAACTCCTCCTCACTCAACTTCTCTTTGGTATGCTGCAGGTCTCTGCTCGTCTCCTCCAACCTGAAACACACACACAGAAACATCCATTCTTTAAAGAGTACAACTTCACTGTGCTTTAGACTCCTGCAGTCTCACTTCAAATGGAGATGGGTTTAGGTGAAATAATGATCCCTCACCTCTGCTGCTTCTCATCCAGGACCACGGTGCACTGCTCCAGTCGGGTTTTACTGTCCACAAACAGATCAGTGACCTGCAGAGAGGACAGAGTGTGAGTGACGGCAGCACCGATAAATACATGATGAGTCAGTCAAAACGTACTCTCTAGTGACGCAATGTGTGCAGTGTGAACTGTATCAAACATAACTATGTGGAGGAAGTACTCCTTTGCTTCAGCTGTTATTGTATATATTGTTAGGTACAATAGTTGAATTAATAACCAAACATCACAACTTCACATGGTTTGAGTGTAAATTCTTAATTTGTAATGTAACTTAAGTTTTAAGATAAATGTAGTAAAGTAAAAAGCAACATTTATAGGAGTAACTTAGAAAGTAAATTGGAAGTAACTCAAATGTGTACTAAAGTAAATTCATGTACAAAGTTACATTCCACCTGAACATGGTACTAAATAATAAAAACAAGTCGTTTCCATCTCTGGTGACGTCAACGCAAGTTTCTGTTACAAGAAACCAAATGTTGCCACACGCAAAAGTGATGCAGCATAAAAAAATAATGTTGCTTTATATTCAATTTATTGCCATTTAAGAAGACGCAGACACATTTGAGACGCTAGAACTAGAGAACTTTCTAGTTTACGTTCAGTTGATTAATCGATTGAAGTGAATCTGAGGCTCACGCACCTTCTTGATCTCGTCCTCCATGGCGACGATCCTGTCGCTGTACTCGACTGTGTGCACCTCATGAGAGGTGATCTGACCCATCATGCTCCTGAAACACACACAGACACACACACACACACACACACACACACACACACAAGACGTCAGTTCATGTCTGTTACAGCAGAACACAATCTACAATCTCTAAATCTACGTCTTATTAAACCTCGCGTTCTGAATGAACATACATTTATGTATTCTTTATGTAATTTCTCAAGCAAAGATTAGAAGAATTCTCTGGTTGGTTTAACTCTTTGAAGACTGGCGGTCGGCATATTTAAGTACTTTCTGACATTTAAATAACATCATTAAACTCAAACTAAATAGTTTGATTAGATATATTAACTGATAATGTTGCAGCTTTTTACTCTCAAGCGCTGAATCTTTAGACCTTTTTGAGTAAAAATATAAATGATAAATACATTATCTTGGTGAAGCCACAGTTGTTACATAGTTTAAAAAGGTGCCGAGTGAAACAGATAAATCCCTGCGTTGTGTTCCCGGTGCTTTCGTGCGACCTACTCGTAGTTCTCTGCAGACAGATAAACTCCGTTCTTGTCTCGAGTGGCGGCCAGGTCGCGCTTCAGACGCTCGATCTCCTCCGTGTATTCCTGAGTGGACAGAGAGTCAGTATCTTCTTTAAAGACGGAGAAAGGAAAACGTCTCCCGACATGCAGCACGTTATTTGTCCTTTCCCGTCTAAGCGAGAGATCGGACTCATCTCTACCTTAATGAGCGTCCTCTTGGTGAGCTTCTGGTTGACCTCAGGCTTGTTCATGATGTTCTTGGCTCTGCTGGCGTACTCCAGCGTGCTCAGAGTCTCCTGCACAGACAGGAAGCGTATCGCATCATCACGAGCATGCAAAGTGTACCTGAGCTCTGACATAGAGGTAAAAAAAAAAAATACAGAAGTAATATCTCATAAGCACACATTCACGCAGACAGCAGAACGTACCTCCAGGTTGCTGGAGGAAGGCGACACGGTGGCGATGATGGAGGTTTTTGTTCGTCCTCCCAAAGAGTCCTGCAGGATTCTGGTGAGCTTAGACTCTCTGTTGGAAGAGTGCACGTTATTTATCCATCTGGTAAATGGAGCTAGACACGTAACACACAACAACAGTTAAATCTAGCTGCCAGTTTAAGTTATAACTACTTGAAACTAGCGAAGTCCAATAATGCAACACATTCTTCTTCAAGAACGGTATAAAGTTCAGGCGTTGAGATGGATTTAGAGAGGTGTGGTTTCATATGTAAGCTTTTTTAGAGGATGAAGTCTGTTGAATTGTTTTGCATTATACCGACAGGTGTTTCTATTATTTTGCCCACCCTATTTATGTCAATGAGTGGGCTAAACAGCTCAGATCTACAACTCCTCTCTGGTTAAGTACTTTAAAGAGAAGAAATACAGAGAACAAAAGGAAGCTAAAGAAACTAAAATCAAAGTGGAATTAATGAATAATATATATTGTATTTAATACATTCATGCATTATATTTTATCTCTATTTGACTTCTGCAGTTTTATGTCCACTTTACTTGTTGAGCAGATGACATTAAATAACTTGAAACAGGATCATTTATGGTTTTGCGGAGGACTACGTGTGGGACTATTTCTTTGCAGGGAGCCAGAAACCACATCTCTTCATTTTAACACTTTAGATTAAACAAAAAAACAGACGCAACATCTTGATTAGTGAACTTTGGAGTCGCTGGTAGAGCTCATTTTCCAAAATCCCGAATACAAAAACGATGCTCGGTCATTTTTCGGATTTGATTTCAGGACTGACTGGTGACTCTACCTGTACGGGACGTGAGGCCGTTTCTCCACCAGAGCGGTGATCACCCGGCCGAGCGTCAGCAGAGACTGGTTGATGTTTCCCGCCTCGCGAGCCCGCTTGTCCACCGCACCGGAGCGCCCGATGTTCTCACTGCCGGCGAGATCCACCTGGAGAGGGAGGAGACGGGACGGCTGTTTGCTGCAATTTTCTAGTTTAAATATACCAACATATACTAAAACCTCTCCTATTGAACATGAAGGATTATTACCAGGTTGAGTTTGCCGATCTTCACCAGCTCCTCTCCATCCATGGTGATCTCCTTCATGTGAATGGTGACCGAGAACACAGAGTGGGAGCGGCTACAGAGACACAACAGGGAAACGGTGAACGGATCAGGTAAATGTTGCTCGCAGCCGGTTGTACAGAACTCATCTGGAAGTGTGAAATATAGTTCAGTCTCGGCGAGTACCTGGAGTACGCGTTCATGAGCGTGGAGGCCGTCCTCCTCTTGGCCGATCCTCTCTCCAGGATCTGATAAACTTCATCTTTGTTGTGGACCGTGATCTCCTCCAGGCCCTTCACCACCACGCCGCGCTGCAACACACACCACACGGCCGTCAGAACGGAGCTCAGCGCTCGACAGCAGCACCGTAACCGCAGACACTCGACGCGCGTTTACCTTGTTACGAGGGTCGTCGAACAGCTGCAGCCGCTCGGTGACGTCCTCGCTGGGGCTGAGCAGGTCGAACAGCTCCTCGTTGTAAATCTCCAGCAGAGACACTTTAACAGAGAACTCGGTGCCGTTCTCAGAGAGCTTCTCAAAAATCTGGTGCAGCGTTCTGGGGATGATACCGGCCAGCGGGTCCTACAAACACAAACAGTTAGTCAGCTCAGTTTCCTGCTCTTTAAAGCTCCGTTACTCTCTGGTTTTATTATGCAACATTTGATGAGGCGGCAGAGATTCACGGCTCTTCTCTCACCTCCTCCCAGGTGAACTCCTCGTCTGGACTCCTCTCTCCCTCCATGGTGAACGTCTTTCCTGTTCCAGTCTGACCGTAGCTGAACAACAAAATCAACAGGTTTTGATTTCATGTTGATAAAAACTCCAATTCAACGCATTATTTGAGTACAGTTCAGAACACAGGTAACAGAAAATGAAGATTTTAGAAAAGCATTAAAACTCACGCAAACACAGTGCAGTTGTATCCCATGATGACTTCATCCAGAATGGGACAAACGACGCTCCTGTACACTTCAATCTGCTTGGCAGCTTGACCGAATACCTGTGGAAAGAAAACATTATATTTAAAAATTCAAAAAGTAAAGTAAGTTCTTTACATGTGACAGAGACACGCCATCAACCGCTTTAAGTCAGGAACTACTCGCGATGGAGATCAACTTTTTAAGTAAATAAAATGTTGATTAAACATCTATCTGACACAGCTGTAGCTACGACATCTGACAACTTGTTTTTCACAAACTACTTGATCTAAATGCCGACGGTTCAAAAATATTAAGTCCATAAGCTTAAAACTATTGATATGATATGAATAAAAGATTCACTAGAGAGAAGATGCGTCTCTCTGTTGGAACTACAAAACACTCACAAATGATTTTTGGCAAAGTACAGACAGGCTTGTAGGAAGCATTTAACCACAACTAACAAATCAAATTTTAGGCTGAGGATGACAAAACAGGCAAGTCCAGTGAAGGAAGGATCGCTTCCTTTCTGCCGATACAGATCCATTAAATACGCCTCGATTCGGATCATTACGATCGGCCCTGGGCGTCTTCAGGACTCCCCACTGGACACATTTGAGAAGTGTGTAAAGACGAAGCGTCCGCATCCACTCACCATGTCAAACGTGTAGGTCTTTCGTGACGCCTTGTCGTTCATCCCTCCCGTCTTCACGCTCACCTCCTTCCTGCTCGGGTCGCAGTCCATGACCCCGTAGGACGACTTGCGCTCCATCGTGTTGAAAGGCCTGAAAACGTGACGCAGCAGAGACGGACGTGACTTCGCTGAATGACATCGTCGCTACGAATAAGGGCTTAGTGACGCCGTCATTCGGCTAACGTACCAACCACAGCTACAAACAACCACAACGACATGTACATTATGTAGAAAAGCTGTTCATCACGGGAGACTTTAATAGATGCAGACTGGATGGTGTTCTTGCCCTCTTTCAAGCAAGCCCGACAACAAACCCAGTACCTCCTACTGACACGCATTTTGGAAGCACCCGTGAAAATAAACTCTGCTTTGATCATCACACTACAGAGATCCACAGATGCTGCCTCAAGGCCCTCTCAGTCACACGTTCTGCTGCTCCACTTTCACCAGGCTCTCCGTCACCAACAGGAATAAACGCCTCCAACATCATTGGTCTCCCTACGCCCAACCTCTCGGCCCTTATCAACACCTCCATCACAGGCAGAGCAGACCTCTAGCATGCAACCCCAGTCTCCCATCATCGGGCTACAGATAAAGATCTGTGATGTGTAAAAGAAGCACGGTGCAGCAAGAGCTTCGTGCCCTCGACAGACTGCAGCAGACTCATGTTTTTGTGACTATTATGTTCCTTGGGGCTATGTTTTTATCATGAATTGATCTTGTGCGTGTGCAGGCTGTGGGGAACAAATGTTCCTCTAATGGAAGACAAGAAATTATCCATTTATCTGTTGATAGACATTTAAAACGTGATTGCAAATAAGATTCGAGATGCTACGGAGGAAAGGAAGCGTCGCTCTTTTACGCCACACTATTAACATAAGTCTGGCTGTTCAACCTTTTACCATTTTAGCAGTTAACATTCAAAAATCTCAGACTAACAGCTGGAGATTAAAGCTTTATTTTTTTCCTTAAAGATTGGAATAATGATGCCTCATGTGTCATCACCATCACATTTAAGGGACAGAGTTGCTTTTAACGAAACACAAATCCTGTTTTTCCATAAACCCATAAATACAGTTGTTCTGCAAGTATTCCCACAATCCTCAAAAACTCTACTTTTGTACTTTTACTCGAGTCAGATTTTGAATGCAGGACTTTTAAACGGCAACGTCAGCAGAGTGTTTCCACACTGTAGTGTTGCTCCTTTCACTGAAGTAGAAGATCTGGATAAGTCTTCCTCTTGGCAGTAACGCAACAAAAAGGATGCACGCTGCCGTTAAACACCACAGAAGAAGAAGAAGAAGAAGGTCTTCCTCTGGTTTTTCTGTCCATACCTGCATCTGACCACCACCTGGATGTTTCTCCCCTTCTCGTCCCGTTTCAAGCCGCTCAGGTTGTGTGAAGCCATGGCTGCAGAGAGACGTTCTCCTCCGCAGAAATCAGTCTGAAAGTACAGTCACACACTTTAAAGTCAGCGCATAGAACAAATAACACAACGCAGACGGTTGGTCGTTGGTGAACATTTAAAAGTGACGAGAGAAACGCTGTCGGCTAACGAGTGGGAGTTAGCATGTTAGTTAGCTTAAGTTTAAAACTGGCGTTACTCCAAAGGAACGTTAACTCACCGAATGACGTCGTGCACGTATCGTTCCGCTGTCCCTTTACGTAAAGTCCGCTTATTGTTTCCACTACTAAAATTATTTTATAAATGATATATTTAGCGTTTTCTGACTCCTCCGACAACACAGTCTGTGTCCACAGATGAGCTCTCTGGCGCTCTTAAAAACCTCCGACAAGTAACATTTCAAACTGTACTTTTAAATTTTGCTGAACCAATAGAAGGAGAGTAACGGCCAAACAAACGCCGCCATTGGCCAACGGGACCCATGTGACTGCTTCAGCGCGGGGCATCATGGGAGGTTAGTGTAAAGTTCAGAATATGTCCACTAGGTGGCGACATTGTAAAGAGTGGTGGGAGAAGTGCACAGATGCTTTACTGAAGTAAAAGTAGGCTTACTGAGTAATATACAGTCTATGCTAATACCACACTGTAAAAAATACTCCGTTACAAGTAATAGTCCTGCATTGAAAATGCTACTTTAGAAAAGTATGTAGACTAAGTATAAACAGGAACATTTAGGCTATTAATTGTATTAAAAGTATAGAAATGTCCCCTGTAACTGTTATACTATATATATATGTAATTGTAAAAATTGTAATTTCTAAAGTAAAGCTGTCAGACTAATGTATTGGAGCGGAAGTAGATGATAGCATGGAAAGAATAGATGTAAAGTAGGCCTATAAATAAATAAACGTTACTTTTACGACTGCTTATCTAAACTAATGTTCTTGGCATTCAGACAGATTATGAGAATATGGTCTAGGAGAGAAGTAAGGACATTTTCAATTACATAAAGAACAGATTTTACATTTGATATTCAGAAGACACCGAAACACACAAAGGAACCAAAATTGAACAAATGAACACACAAAGGGACATTTCAGGAATATCAACTCTCTAAACCAACACTTTCAAAATGTATTTCAATCTGATCAAAAACAACCGATTTAAGGAAATAAACCAAACTTATTATATATATATATATAACCAAATTATATATTCACATTATTTATCTGTTTCAGGTTTATGAAGTGACCAGTGGCGAGCAGCAATCCATCTGCCGAGGACCGTCCGCCCACTCAGGCCCCCGAGGAGGACGAGGGGGTTGCCCTTTTTGCTCTGGCAACCCCTTTAACACACACACACACACACACACACACACACACACACACACATATTTATGCATCTATGGATTCAAAGACATGAAATGAAAACCAAAAAATTGCTCTTTTTCGTTGTTTAAGATCACAATAAAACGTTTTTCCTCTCGTTTGAGGTAAAAGTTGGTGTATCGATAAAACCAAAGTGGAAACAGACTTAATGTATAAATCAGATCTGAGTCGAGCGATGAGGAGACTGTCACCTTCCTCACATCAATACATGAAACAAACAGAAACACGTTTCCATCCTGTTTTATTTTTCCATCCTTTGCTGCTTTGACTGGAGCTCTTTTACTGACCTCATCTCGTTGCATCCTCTTCTTCTTATGCAGAATGCTGGAGATTTAGCTGCTTCTGTTTATCAACCAATGAACTAATATTCACACAAGAGTGCGTAGACAAACGTTCATTCACATTTCTTTTGCAGATTTTCCAGAAATGTGTGCTAGATTGTACAATTTCAAAGAGAAAGAAGTTCAGTGTTTATAGTAAAAGTAAATTATTATCCTAGTTAAGTTACATACAAACTATACAGATAAACCCACAACAATACCTATTGTTAAGTGAGCTGCAGGAGCTCACAACTCATAGTGGCACGCAGACACAACAAAATACATGTTCCTCAAACTAAGAAGCACAAATACTTAAGATATACAACAACAACCATTCATTAATTAAGTGTCCTTTGGAATATACTCTTAATCTTAAAAAACGGAGGATCTGTAACATTTTGGCAGTGGTGTAAGTACTGCACTTTATACCTCTACTCAGAGTATTTTTACTCCACTACTATTTGTCTGTCAGCTGTAGTTACTTTTCAGATTAGTTTTCATCACCTTCCTGTCCAGTGAAACCACGTCTCTCCAGGTGTGTTGATTTAGAATGTGTGCAAACTGAAAGGATGAAGTGTTCCTTTAGGTTCTCCTGAAGCTCAATAACCGAACTGTTTCTCTGAGCTCTTTAGAGATACGTGGTTTTGTAGAATATGATGCAATATTGTAGAATAAACTTTGAAACAGTATATAAATGCAGAAAGAACATCTACAGCAGTAAAGTGCAACACACACATTAATGCAGCAGTGTGTTGCAGTGTGGTATTTGTACTTTTACTAAAGTAAAGGATCTCAATCCTTCTTCCACCACTGCTTCTAGTATTTAGAGTGTTTCTACACATCATCATCATCGTGTCCAGAGCAGCAGCAGCTCCTCGAACACCTCCGGCCTCCACTTCCAGTCAAAGAAACATCTCTCTGTTACAATCTGCTGTCCAGCAAAAAATCCACTTCATTACCATAACAATTTTAACTGCGAGGGTGGAAACAAAGTGAGGTGGGAACAATTGTATTGTTTGCCCCCCTACTCTCTCTCTCTCTCTCTCTCTCTCTCTCTCTCTCTCTCTTTTTGTCATTGGCAGCCCACTCAGACCCCGGGTGATGATGACCCTTTCCGGGGGCGAGCCAGAAATCCAGAGCGGGTAACTTTGTGAACCGAGCGACAAACGTCGGTCTTCATTCATCTCAAGAAGCGTCTCCGATCCCTCTCCGTCGTCCCCCTCTACGTTGTCTTTCTCTTTCTCCACCCATCCCTCCATCTCTCTGGAGAGCGAGGAGGAGGCCCGCCGGACAAGGAGGACAAGGAGGATTTCTCTTCACTGCAGGTTTTAAAGTGAGTTTGCTCTTTTGTCACATAAGCTGGGAGATAGTGGAGGGATACCAACTAGTTTAACTCGGACCTTCTTGATGATAATTAGCTTCATTGAAACATCACTTCTTTTCAGGATTTGAATTCTGTTCATATTGGCCGTTCTGTGTCTCCTGATGCTCTACTTTACCATCTGATTATTCATTTTTTGTGTTTACATCATTTCGTATGAGAGGATTTATGTGTTTGTGTGTGATGAAGATAAACACGTCTAAATAACAGCTCAAACACCTGGAAAACAGAAAAGTCAAATACAATCAACGATCACAATTTTCGGTCTTTAGCTTTCTACAAGATAAACACGGAAGTAGCTTTTTCAAAAGGGAAATATTTAGTGGTAGTCAATGGTATTTGTAAAAGGCTTTCTTCTCTGGTCGTAAGCTTTATTAAATATGCTGATTCTGTGTAGCTATGGTGTGTTTTCTGAGGGAAGTAGATTGAGGCTTGATACCAGGAGTCAACAAAAGGCCTAAACTTCAAGATTAGATGCCACTTTAAATTGCAAATTGTGGACATTTCATTTACTGGGGAGCCAAAACGATCAGTCGATTCATCGATTGAGTTGGTCCCCAGGAAATTCTGCCATTGTTTTAGTGGTTGAATCATTTCGGTCAATTTTCCGAACAAGCATCCTCCAGTTCCAGCTTCTTAAATGTGAGGATTAGTTTTTTATGTAGTAAATCTTTGGCTCAGGCTCTGGGTGTGGATTTTATCTCTAATAGACAAAACATTTATTGATTCATCGAGAAAATAATCACGAACACATACAATGAAAATGATGGTTAGTTTGATCCCTAAGTTGACTGTGGGTTGAACAGCTTGGAGATGGATTTTGTGTGGATTAGTAAATATAGTTCAAATGAAATGCATTTGAATTGAAATCTTCTGGTTGAATCTTATATCTGAGATTATTGTGAGAGCAGCAATGTCAAACATTTTGCTGGTAAAAGCAACTTTGATTTGAAATTTGAAAAGTAAATGTAGTTAATTGCAGTTCTGCAACACTTCTGTATTTGCTGTCTGATTATTGTTCCTGCTTTCACGTTTATATTTTGCCAACATTTCCTTTGTTTTCATGCCTTTTTTGATGAATAAGCGCATAATTCTCTATATGTTAGTTAGTATAGTGCAAAACATACTGTGGTGATGCTGCACTAGTTTTGTTAAATGATTTGCTTCTGCAACCCAACGATGAATATAGTCACAGTGTTTAAATTCTATTTTGTATGGACGAGGCCCAACGAGTCAGTTTTAAATGCTCTGGCTCAACACAGCAGGAATTATTTCGTCTGTTGTTTCTTTGGCTTCATGAACAGCTAAATTGATTTGAAACCTTCAGAAAGCTAATTATGCTCGTTTGATATCAGTCGACGAGCTCTGAGAGCAACTGAAGACATATTCTGGGTCCCAGAGACGGTGTCCGAGCCATTCACCGCAGCCCCGCGCTCATTGACGTGCGTGTCTATTATCCGACACTCAGCAGTCAATACATTTCCCATGAATATGCAATGCTGCTATTGACGGCTTGGTTAGAGGGTTCAATCGCCAAAACCTCTACAACCCTGAATCATGTGCAGGTTGATCAAGTATTTCACCCCAGTATCAGAAATGTGAGCGACACCTACGAGTTCAAAACATCAGAGTGATTTATGGTGCTTTGTGTGTTATCCAAACGGACAAACCGGCCCGAGAGTTTCCCCTCTCCAAACCAAACAACACCTACGGGTTGAACGCAACGTAGTGTTATATAAGATTATCAGGTACTTTCAGGCCTCGGTGGATCATTTAACAAATATTTACTCGTAGTTTTGCATCATCTGACGATTGATTTTAAATCCAACTTGTGCTGCAGGATGAAGGAGCAGTTTGTCCTTCAAAAGTCCACTCAAAGAGTCAAAAAAGAGTCATCCACCATTTAACAAACTAAACGCCTTTATCGTGATACCAACGGTATAGCAGAACATTCAGATGACTGTTTGTGTAAACTCTGAGCGTCTTCTGTTGACAAAAAGGTCAACGTGACGGGGTCATGTTTTAGAGAACAGGGATTTATTTTCCAGAGAAGTATTTAATGTACTTTGTGCATCCAAACCATAGATAACTATTCGCTCGTCTATAAAAATACAAAATAAAAGTCTATAAAAGCGGAAATAAGGATGAAACTATATTGATCCATTTGGAGGAACTGGGTTGCTGCATGCAGCAAAGAAGAAATTATGAAATTAATATTTGTAAGATCAGGTTTGAAACGTCTAGAACTCACATTTCTGGCCCTTTTAAAATAATAAATGAACAAACGGACAGTTTAAAATAAAGGCAACAAAAATGTAGTCAAAGACCGAAGGAAAGGATTTGATGACTCTAAGTGGGCTTGATGTTACAAAGATGCTTTTATTGAGTCTCAAGACGTGCATTACAACGTGGAATACTGCGCGAAGCAGCTAGCAGCAGTTAGCATTAGACAAATTGTGAAAACTTCCAGGACTGTGTCAAAGTTGAGGGACAAATCATCACATTTCCTCATTAGGAAGGAAGAGAAAAGTAACCTATTGTTTTGTTACTGCTCCGGTATCTTTGATGCTACAAAAGTCAAAAGTCAGGTGTCAATACGAGGTCTCCAGGGTCACACATTTCTTTGGAGCAGCAGATGACGGCATGAAACCTTCGACTTGGAGAAAGAAAGCCACAGAAAGAGGCAGTTCGGTTGTTTTTTGTTGTTTTTCGGTTGTAAAAATGGAAAAGGGGGGGGCGGCAGGCGGCAAGCAGGCCGGCCGGCCCGACCCAAGCGTCGTTTGAGGACGAAGACAAAGATCCATATTAACAAAAACTGCAGATGACAGATGATTAATCGGCGTGGTGGGGCCTGCCGAGCCGCCGGACCCCCGGCTGACACCCCGAGCCACCAAACACAAAACCAACAACCCCCCAGAGCCTCGGCGGCCCGGAGGAGCGTGGGCGAAGGGTGGAAGCAGGGCACCGTCCCAATGGAGCAGTGTGTGTGTGTGTATGTGTGTGTGTGTGTGTGTGTGTGTGTTGTGTGTGTGTGTGTGTGTGTGTGTGTGTGTGGAGAGAGGAAAAAGAAAGATTGTGTGTGTGTGGGTGGGTTTGTGTGTGTTTGTTCATCAGATTTTGACAGAGAAAGTGTGTGTGTGTTGGTGTGTATATTTGTTACAGGACAAATGAAAGCATGTATGTGTGTGTGAGAGAGAGAGAGTTACATTGAGAGCAGTTGAAACTGGGTATTTGTGTGTGTGCGTGTGCATGTGGGAGTGTTTGTGCCTGTGAGAAAGTGTGTGTTTTCTAAGTGTGTGTATTTGGTTTCTGAGCCTGTTCATTGCAGTGTGTGTTTGTGTGTGTGTGTGTGCGCGTGGAGTGGCCAAACCCCCATCTGCCACAGGGTGGGCGGCTCGCCACACAACGACAATACACACCAACATTTTTGTAACTGTGGGCGTTCAAAAGGCTGGAGGAGCTGCGGTCCTCCTGCTCGCTGTGTTCGTCTCCGCAGCTCAGTGATGCAGCAGAAGGCTTCAGCTTCATCAGCTCTTTAATCAGCTATTCAACAAATCAAACAGATTTAAATATGTTCTGTTTACACTGCAAACGTCTAAAAGCATTCCGTCTTTCACATCCTTCTCCCGTCCAAAGGAAAGCTTGTGAAGTTTATCCTCTGAGGATTTGTCTGATCTGATTTCATGAGCTCCACAAAGCTCATGTTTCCAGGTGTGGGAGAGTACTGCATATGTTAATAGTACTATAAAGCCTTTAGTGTGAAGTCCCCGAATGTCCTCAAGTGATGTCACTTGAGTCAGCATCAGCTGGGTCTGAAGTGTGAAAAGTAAAAAAATGTGGAGGAGTGGAGTAAGAAAGAAGTGAGCTAACCAGAACTCTGTAGCCCGATGCTCACTTCTGCTGCACGCTAGAGGCTCCAGGCCACATTAGCTTAACCAGTGCTACATTCTTAATTTAACCTAGTTGTTGATGTTAGAAATCAGCGCAATGTACCTTTAACTAAAATAATGCATTACTCAAAACATAGATGTGAATGAGATACCTGTGATACCTGAGATACCTGTGATCACGTAAAGATAAACAATATTGGTACTTTCTTTTTTTAAGGTTCCTGTCTTTTCAAAGATTGTGATGTTAAAATGTGATTTTGTAGGAAATACTTGTGTATGAAGTGGATTTGATGTCTGTTGCAGCTGCAGCTTTCTTTTAACACATATGTCTACTGCACATATGTGCCTAACATCATTAAAACTAGACTAAACCACTAAACATGGGGACACCACCAAGAGGAACCAGCTTCTTGTTCTTGTCACTAATCACCCCATCTATCTCGGCAGGCCAACAATAGCAAGACTCAGTCAGAGCAGAAATCTGTTCCTGACAAGGCAAGAGAGAAAACAAATGGGTCTGTGCTGTCAGTGTGTGGGCTCAGCTGGCACAAAGACAAAACAAAGCAACACAGTTTTACCCGGATACCAGCCATATAAGCAGACCCAGATCCTCTCACCTCACCGGAGAATCCTTTTATGGAGAGAGTGACCGGAATTCCGAATGATGGAGGTTTTTTTTCTCCTCCTTTACGTGTCTGAGGGCAGCACGGAGCACGTGATGATTACTGTGATAGAATAAAAAAAAAGAAAATTCACCCCCCCCCCCCCCCTTTTTTTATTTAGTTAAACTTCCACATGTATTTTTTATTGTTTCCACGTTTTGTCACGGCGAGCTCCACCAATCCTATTTCTGGAGTTCCCTCTTCTTCTTTCTTTTTTTTCAAACCCAAGTCCATACTTGGTGAATGACGTGCCGGGACACCCAGCGATTCCCTTTATAACCTTACTGCAGCATTCAGGAGCTGTTTACAAGAGATGACGGGCTGAACAGACCAAATGTTTGAGAGAAAAATGGACCAAAATATTTCCTGGAATTAGTCTAAACCGCCTGATCTCCAGGATGACTGCTAAAATAGCGAATGAAGTTTTTGTATCTCTCAGCAGTCTTGTAGATAGTATTCCTAGAGATGTGTACTCAGCGGAGGGGTCGATTGTTTTTAAAGAGGAGGCTGTAGGGGAAGAAGAACATGAAGAGAATGAAAGCGGTAAGATGTTGTGTCATTTGTCCTGAGGTGTGGATGGAGGTCTGGGTGAAAGTACAACATTCTAATTTGAATTGCTCCAAAATGTTTAAACAAATGATGGTGAAGTGTTGGGTGTAAGAAGACACCCGTGTCATGAGATGATATGCTCGTTTTGTTGCATTCTAACCGAGTGTACTTTTCTACATATTTTAGATACCCTTCTGTTCGAGGGGAAGAGCGCACCTGAGCTGCCTTGCTACGGGGACTTGGCGCAGTACGTGGCAACTTTACGCACGCACCCAGTGGCGTTTACTGGCAAGTTCTCGGTGGACTCCAGAGGCGCAGGAGAAGCGTGGACACCGAGGCAGGTCATCAACGTGATCAGCGCTGACATCGCCTCCCCGGTGTCTGCGTCGTGTTCAAGATCGCCAGATCTTGACGCGGGGGACTGTACCATGGCGCACGGCCATCCGGACATCAGCATGTACGTGCCCCCCCATCATCATCCTCATCCTCACCCTCATCCTCACCCTCACCCTCACCCTCACCCTCACCCGGCCCCTTCCTACTCCTGCAGCGGGGACATGTACCAGGACCAGTCGGCGGGGGGGTACCTGTCGACGTCCACCTGCTCTGTGTCCTACCACCCGCCTCCGACCTACAACCCTGCGCCTAAATCGACCGTAGACGGCGCCGCACTGCTGTCTATCATGCCCGAGTACGGAGGCTTCTACCAGCAGAGCTGTCAAAGAGATATCCAGGCGGCTTTCCCAGAGAGGAAATCCCTCCCGTACCCGCTAGACACCCTCAGGGTGCCTCCGCCTCTAACTCCTCTCAACACCATCAGGAACTTTACGCTCGGTGCGCCCTCACCTGCGGCCGAAGGTCCCATGGCCGCCGCCTTCCCCAGCCACCAAAGCCTCCCTCTTAGGCCGATCCTGAGACCCAGGAAGTACCCGAACCGGCCGAGCAAGACGCCGGTCCACCAGAGGCCGTACCCGTGCCCGGCTGAGAACTGCGATCGCAGGTTCTCCCGGTCGGACGAGCTGAGCCGACACCTGCGCATCCACACGGGCCACAAACCATTCCAATGCCGCATCTGCATGAGGAACTTCAGCCGCAGCGACCACCTCACCACCCACATCCGCACGCACACCGGGGAGAAACCCTTCTCCTGTGACCAGTGCGGGAGGAAGTTCGCCCGGAGTGACGAGAGGAGGAGGCACATGAAGATTCACCTCCGGCAGAAGGAGAAGAAATCCTCAGCGTCCTAATCCTCATCGCGCACGGCCCGATGCTGCTGAATGGGAACTTTCTGAATCTGAACATGACCAGTGGATCGGCTCCGGCCACAGTCTGTCAGCCAAAAGAGTACCTTGTAGTTTATTTAGTCAAGAGGTGGAAGAAATCTCTTTGGAAGCACATCAGGGAGAATCAGGGACCAGAGTTTGGCCATGCCGTCGTTATTTATCACATTAACTAAAACATAATTCCTCAATCATCAGTCAGTGGTTCAGATTATTAACAGAGACAGTCATACACACAAACAAAGATGGACATTGTGGTGTTAAATTGTAAATGGACTTTGGTTTACACTTTAAACGATAACAGTTGGTGTGCTTCTTTAAAACACAGTGTGACCAGCTGCTACAGCTCATTTTAGTGCTCTGTGGCAAAGCATGTCGACTGTCTACATGCTTCATATTCTCAGGGATTCAATTACAATCCAGGCTGCAAACATGAGACCAAAATGCTGCAGGTCAGCTGACCGATGCAGGAGTTTAACCAGCTGTGGTTTGGTTTCAACTGCAGTCTAATGCACACAATCTGGTAATCTTAGAACAAATACAATAAGTCACTGTGGTATCAGAGGGGGTGTTTGGGCCCTCATTTAAACTGTGTACAACAGTTTTTCAACAACCTACTCCCAAAATCATCTACATGAAGAATTTCTCTTCTCAGCATTTTGGTTTCAGCGTGAGGCAAAATGTAATTCAGTCTTCATCCCATCTCCACTAATTTAATTGCAAGCTGGAAATCCTCACATGTTCTTCTGCACTGTTAAGTAGTAGCGACGTCATCAATGTTCAATATTTATCATATTAAAGTTAAAAGATGTGTTGCAGGGTTTATGAGACAGATACACGCAATACGTTTTGTAATGTGATACTAAATTGGCTATGATGCTTATTTATCTAAATGGACTAATCTATGTCACCATGGATGCAAAATGTTGATGTTAACACAAAAAACAGATGCCAAACATAAATTACATTCTCTATTTTAGTGTCCCTGGTGCACAATATTTAAAGGTTCTCTATACGACATTCAGAGCATTATTTAAGCAGCAAACGATTAGCTATGTAAATACAGAGTGGAGTAATGTCTACCTGAGCAGAGAAGGAAGTCTCTCTGTGTGTGTGTTGTAATCGGAGCTTCTCTGTGATTTGTTTACATATTCTTTAGTGCATGTTTGTGCATGTGAGCCTGCCCCGCTGGTTAGCTCACGGCCGTAGCTCCGCGTGGCGCTCAAACGGTGGTTGCAGCTGAATGCAGGAGCTCCTCCAGGTTGATGCGTTACCCCTCACATCAACATGGTCAGCTCCATCAGCGCTGTCGCTGTTGTTTGCGCTGTTAGCTGCGAACCGCCGCCATGTTGAGAGCCGTGTGGAGGCAACAGAAATGCTCTGAATTTCAAATTTAGCACCTTTGAAAATATATATATGCTTGTCGGGAGTAAGGAGATGAGGGAGCGAGTTAATTTGAAGTGATGTCGTGAGAACACCCAAGAGATATTGTGACATCACAAATCAGGGCGGAGGCGAAAGTGGGAACTCAGTGAAATTGTCGTTGGCTAGATGCAGCAAAATGAAGCTTTTTTAAAACCTGTATTTTGTATCATATAAGAAATGTTGAAAGAGTGACATGCATTAACATTAGTTTATGGCACATGTTGGGATTTTATGAGATTGTAGCCTGATAATCTGTTTCTTTATGGTTAGATTTTGTATTTCCAGGTGTATGCACTTGATACTTGTAAAAATTCAACCCGCGTTTCTACCTGATGAATGATGTGAGATGGAGAGAGAGAGAGAGAGAGAGAGAGAGAGAGAGAGAGAGAGAGAGAGAGAGAGAGAGAGAGAGAGAGAGAGACTCACTGGAAAAATAAAAGTTGTCTTTGTGTTTTATCATTTTTATGCAAACAAGTGGAGCACTAAAGCTTTTGTTCTGCTGGGCTGACGCTTCTTGTCGATGCAAATAAACGTTGACTTGTCAAGTTGTCGTGGCTGCCTGCGATTCCTCCTCTTTATTTCGGCACAAACGTATATTTAGAGGCTCTTCTGGAGCTTTTGGTCACATCCCCTTCCACGGGCAGACGGTGTTCGCCCACTTGTCAGGGAATTGTAAATGTTCAAATTCATCTACAATTCCTTTTAATTTCTCATACATGTTTGAAACTCTCTCTGCTGCACACCAGCTACTAAATGGATCATGAGGTTGAGCTTTTCTTGTCAGCAGCAACCTTTGAAACTATAAGCTACTTGAACACGCACATTCAAATTCTATTTTAGGTATGTGTATAAAATACTCTGCAACGTATATGAACAGTATGCAGAGAAGTTTACATATCTTTGCAAAAGTGTTAGGAAAACACCAAAACTCTTTAAAACAAAACTGTAGGATGAAGTTAAAAGACAATTTGAAAGACATTTTTTTCCATTTAAGACTCTTTAAAATCATAACAAAGACACAAATACTTTCCCTTCAGTCACACAGAGCTTCATCAACCTGCTAAAGGAGCGCTCGGTGCCTTTTATTAAAAATATAGGTCACCAACTTGATTCAGTTGATTTTGTTTCAGAGCAACGCCACGAGTTTCATCAAATCATGTCAAATAAAATAAAATGTATCGAAAGTCATCATGCTGCTTTTTCTTCACACTTCATCACATCCTGAAGCAAATGACACAGACGTGTTTTTGGCAAAATAAACAGCACATTTTATACGAAAACCTTCATTACAGGCAAAACACATCGATACAGTTGCCGATCATTTAACCCACAATCAAGATTCTGGACTCGGCTCAGTTGATGAAACATCAGCTGAGAAGACGTGTCGCCCATACAGCCTTTATTCCCACAGCGATACAACATTTAGCACACGAGTCTTATTCACTGCTCGCAAAAATCAACATCTTGCAGCAACTCCCGACAGGTTTTCTTAAAGTTATCCCAAATGCATGACAACACATTTCAAACGGTCCCATTCTTCAAAACGTTGCAGAGATTTTAGTTTATCTATAAGTGCTTTACTGTCTTGCAACCACTAGTTTCAGGAAAAGCATCATTTTTCAGTAGTGCAAACTTGAATGAAACCTCTTTCTTGAACCACATCGTTACTTTAAGCTTCACTGCCGAGCTGGAAATGAGCTCATGTTCATTCTATAAACATGATTATGAACCCAAACCCTCGCATTCCTGATTCATTCCAACATAAATTGTGAAATAGTGAAAACCTCTCTTTTTCAGATGTGGTAACACACAGTTCACACTTTGTGCTGAGAAGCTTTTTAGTTCACTTTAAAACAGTCTCCTGAAGATCAGTCAGCTATATGCAAATCACAAACAGTCCTGAGGATCAAACACAATGCAAAAATAAACCGGCGGATATATTTGAGTCTTCGAAAAGAGACCTGAAGATTGAGTTGTTAATGCGACTGGAACAAACGCCACAAAGCAGGAAGACGATTAGAAACACACGGACACAAGTCCCTCTTTGGTCTCGGGCAACTTCCACAGAGGCAACTCAGCTCAGCTCAGGGTGGGACACACTTATTACTAATGCTGAATTCAAGACGCAGTCAGAAGTCTGGAATTCCAAACAAGTAGATTATAACTCAAGATTATGTTTCGGTGCTGGAAGCGTGGGGAGAAAAATGCATGCATGCCTCATGCAACAGACGGCAACTGTTAGTATGACTGCACGTTATTAATAAACACCATTATCTTTCTGACAGAAGCAAGTACTTCATGCAATACTGAGAGTTGAAATGTTGTGTATTTAAAAGGTTATACAAAAAAGGATTGCTGTGTGATGCGCAAAGTGATCAGAAGTCGTCTCCAAATTTCCATTTTAGAGTCGAAACCTGAAGCACAAACGTCGACCAAACATGCAAGCAGCAGACTTCCTGACTCCTCTTGAACGCAGCATTAGAGCCCTGCACATCATCAATTTGTCATTTCTTGGCGTTTCTCCTGCAAACGTACCTCTCAGAGGCCTCCACTGTTGGTGCTTTTTTTTTTTTTTAACCCTCCAGCTGATTGGCGATATGCTTCACACAATGATACCACCTTTAATTAAACTAAATCCAGCAGATAAAGCCAGAGTGTGATGGAACTCTTTAGGAGATAAAAGGAGGTGACAACATGTGACCTCAACACCTCGCAAGTCCTCTCCTTCCCTTGTTACAGCTCATCAACACCTGCAGACTCAAACATCTTCTCCCATTTGATCTGAGATGTTTTAGAGACTACAGTGCCAAACGTGGATAACATCAGAGAATTAGGGACTAGAAACAAATGCATCACAAAATAAATTGATTGCGTTCCCTTTCTGGGAGGGGTCAAAAGAAATATCTGAAAATTATAATAGTAGTAAGATTACTCAACTCCTGTAGCTGCTTCTCCGCTCATAATATCCTTAAAAACAGACACAGAGAGGGGTCACAGTACGAACTTGATTCATTATATTTCACCTTTGGAAAACAAGAGTTACAGGTGTTCGCCATTGCAGGGCAGCACTGTTTACAATAAGGTGACCTAGTGTTGTGCTGTGGTTTCTCTACAGGAACTGTTCACAATAGTCTTCACGTGGATTCGTGGTTTGAAGTGACCCTTCACTGAGCGCTGTTTGTCCAACCAAAGTCCAAAAGTCCCCGGCCTCGTGCCACTACAGGGTGCATAAACCAGACCAGCCCGAGAAAAAGGAAAGATTGTGCGGCTGCAGGTCAGTCCGATGGATCAGAGGCAGACCTCCGGGCCCGGGTACGGCTCCCCTCCGCACCAGAAGTCCGGGGGCTGTGAGATCTCCATGAGCCAGACCTCCTTGTCCTTCTGCTCTGTGAGTTTAACCTCCGCTTCTGTCAGGACCTTGTAGTAGTGACAGTCTCTGCCGTCGTCCGGATCGTACGGCGGGGCCAGTATGTCCATGAACGCCGTCGGACCGTCCACCGCGTCGATCCGGTGGAGGTTGTCCCGGTCGGGTGAGAGGACACACGGGCCGCTCTCCTCCGTGTACTCGTCGATGGAGCAAAGCACGGAGCGCCGCAGAGCGCCTACCTCTGCTGCCTGCGCGCTGCCGCCGGCCGGTCGCTCCAGTCGGTCGAAGCAGCTGATCCTGACCTTGCCGTACATGACTTTGAGCATGCCGTGCATGCCCGGGTGGTCGTGCAGCGGGATGGAGGCGCCGCTTTTCAGCAGAAACACCCCCATGCTGAACTGGTCCGTCTCGCAGATGTGCATGTAGGTGACCGGAGGGGACACGCCGCCGGGCGAGCTGCTGCTGCTGCCGTCGCCTCCTCCTCTCCGCGGGGCCAGCTTCAGGTCCATCGCTCGCACTTCCGTCATCAGACTTCTCAGTTTGCTCTGGTTCTCCAGGAAAGACTTAGCGGCCTCCTCGCCGACCCGGGGCGGGCTCCTGAAGGTGACGAGAGCCTGCCGAGCTATTCTCTGAACGATGGAGGTCATGTTGCTGTCACCTGGCATCATACCGGAGCGAGGAACGGCCGCAGTCCGGTCTCCACTTTAGCGGTAGCCCTGTAGCTAACGACAAAGATCGTCTATTAATAAGATGACTCACCCCGCAGACAGTCTTTCCTCGTATGAAAAATGACAATATCTACCAGAGCGGGTACACAAGTTTAGATGTACAATTTAGATGACAATATTCATTGTCAAATTAACTAAATTATATTGAGCAATTGAATATAATGTTAAATGAAGCTTCCGTTAATATGATATCCTGTACCTGTTAAAAATAAATAAACACACGTAATGCTGTTTGTTTGTTTCACAAAAACAACTTTTTTAAATGTAATAGATGGACAAATTAATATAACTGTCACTATATCAATTAGGAACACACCCTATGGGTAATATATTCGTAATTAAATTCGTAGAAGCTACAATCTATCAGAGGCTTCACGCTTTTATGACGTTGTGCGAGTCCTAAATTATGACAGAGTGAGACCTCATCTTTTTGTCCTACTCTTTGGTTCATTGCCTGCTGTCTGCTTTCTTCTCTTTCGTGTGGTGCTTTCTTCGTGTTTCTTTCATTTCTGGACATGTGAGGAAAAACAACACAACAAAATATATGGTGGTATGAAGCTGTGGGCGTGATTTTCATACAGGGATTTGACTCAAAGTGGTCAGTCATATCGACTTCAAGGCCATTTTTGACCAACTGTCACACACGTCCGCACCAGACACATTTCCGTGGAAGGCAAAGGCACGACCACTTCTGATTGGCTTACGCTGTTTAACCCAACGACTAACCAATCAGAGGCAGAGTAAGGTGGGTCATAGATACCAACGGTAAAACATACAAATGATGTGTCCGGATGCTGGTTAAACCCAGTGTGAAGACTATCTTTGATTGCTGCTTGAATCAGATCTGAACCAATGATTCTTTAAATCATTCTTTAAATATATATTTAAATAATACAAATTAATGGCCGTCTCATTGTGGGACTTTATCAGTTGGCCATCACTACTGTTGTCAATAATGTTTCATTCAAATATTGAAAATATAGTTGTTATTTTTGTCACATTGCTTCATATAACCAAGGATGGGCTACATATTAAAAGTGATGTAATAACCAAGAAACAGTTGAAATATTTAGCTAGCCTAAATATTTACAACTGTCAAAATAGTTAGCTAAAAGGAATGGATGGACAGTTGAAATAGTTAGCTTAAGTAGGTTAAACTGATAAAATAATTAGCTAAAAGGAATGGATGGACAGTTGAAATAGGTAGCTAAAGTGAATGGATAGATAAAATAGAAGCTAAAGTGATGGATAAACTGCTGAAATAGTTAGCTTAAAGTAGGTTAAACTGTTGAAATAGTTAGCTTAAAGTAGGTTAAACTGTTGAAATAGTTACCTAAAGTGAATGGATAGATTAAATAGAAGCTAAAGTGATGGATAAACTGTTGAAATAGTTAGCTTAAAGTAGGTTAAACTGTTGAAATAGCTAGCTAAGCTGAATGGATAAACAGTTGAAATAGTAAGCTAAATGTAGACTAATGGTTAAACTACTGAAATAGTTAGTTAAAGTAAACAAAAAAATAAACTTTGCAATTCTGAACACTTAAGGCTCAACAACTAGACTCCAGACTCCTGAATTCTCAGCACAGTTTCATTGTTTTCACTCAAATTGAAATTCTAAATCAACCAGGACTGAAATCACAAGGATTGCCACTTTAAATTGATGAACACTTCAATGCATCAACAATTGTAATCCAGCAATATAATATGTAGTATTATGCAATATAACTATATTAAAGAGGTCACAAATGCCTAAAATAACCCCACCCAGATGTGGATGTCATCTTTATCCATCACATTTTGGAGTGAAACTCTCCAGCTGTTTGGGGTCAAAAGGTGCCTGCTTTTCCATCACACTGATTCAACTGAATGATCAGTAAAATAAAACACTAAGATTTTTGCTTTCCTTGAAGGTAAGAACTTCACTTAAGTCCCCACAAGATGAACAATGACTCATGTATGTGAGCGTGACTCACTTGTTGTGGCATCCGTGTTTGGCATTTCATTCTAAAGACGTAGGCAGTTGATTTGGACATCTTTCTACTGGGAAACACCCACCCACACATGCTCATAAAAAGAGAGAGATGGCCGCCTACTTCATCGAAAATCAACCTGAAAAAGAGATTTTGTCGGCCTGTTTCGATTTGTTTGTGTTTATTACTGTGATCAAAGCAGAGAGAAACAGGAAGCAGTGGGAGTGAGAGAACTGATGTGACGTGGACCCTATTAGACCTGGTGTTTTCTCTTCAGATCAAAGTGATCTGATTGTCCGCAGCATATTGGAGGATTCTGCAAAACCTTGGAACAAGTCCAGTGATAATGTTCCTAAAACAATATGATTATGGTTGGAAACGGAAACCCTTGGTTATGGTGAGGGTATTATATGTCGGGGTAGCAATCTGTTTTATTGTTACCTCAAGTTAATAACTCAAAATTCAACAAATTTAATTCATTTAGGAGATTGACTTATTTGAGGGCAAACAACATTAACTTATGGAAACCCATTAAAAGAGATTAGTGATACAGATGGAATAAAAACATGGTTTAAATTGATTGACTATTCATCCCTAAATTCTGCATTGATGAGACGTATTCAGATACTTTGCCCGGAAAGAGCTCTCCTCGTCCTGCCGGAGTTCTGACTGCAGGGTACAGTGAAGCCGGATCTGAGCTGGAGTCTGAGCTGAAGGAGTTTCTCGTGAACCTATGATTTCATCTGATTTTGCGTGGTATCTGACCCGGTGACCAGCATCAAGAATAACAATACAGAAATAGCCAATTTTCTCACTAATGTTGTTGTTTACGTAAGGTCATAAAGAGGCATCAGTATTAAATTCAGACTGTTTCATAACCGGTTAAAAGCTCCTCACATCAACTTTTAAGGTATGTTTTATCAGCAAAATGTAATTAAAGTCACTAAAGTAAGAGCCTTAAACAGTTAATTCAATTAAAATATCTGAGAAGTTTAGTGGGTGAATGTTCTTTAATATTTCATTGACATCTGAAATATTTTACTTTAACAATGTGTTTAATTTCATAAGCATATTAAACGTTTTTAATTTTAAATGCTAGTAAGTAACTCCAGCTGTCAGATGTACTGTGGAGTAAAAAGTACAACGTTTGCCTGTGAAATGTAGTGGAGTAGAAGTATAAAGAAAAGGGAAATAAATACAAGTAAAGTTCAAGTACCTCAAAACTGTACTCAAGTAATGCATTTGAGTAAATGTACCTTCCACCCTGGAAAATAAAGTCAGTGAAGTGGCCCTTTACGTAATCATAGAGTATTAATCACTAAATATGAGGATTATTTACAGGTATAACGCGTTGTAGTGTGACCCTTTTAACACCCACAATAATACAAATATAACTTAAATGAGTTAGTGATCATGAGGACACAGACAGCTCTCTCCGTCCTTTGAGATGTCACCCGCTCCCACACGGCTCACCTCCTCACTTCTCCTTCAGCTCCACAATTTTCAGCCTGATCGGTTTGACACCCACCCACTCACAATGTGACACAGGGGCCTTGTGAGTGTGTGAGTGTGTGAGTGTGTTTGTGTTTGTGTTTGTGCAATCTGCGCGTGATGTTGCATTTCTTCTGAAGCAACATTTTGTTTTTATTAGTGGGAAGTGAAGGCGGGCTGAAAATAGACGCCGTGATTCAGACCTCGGACGTTTTTAGACCTGATGTTGAGCCAAACTGTGGAAGCCCTGTGTAGGACGTCCTCCAAATTAAATAAACAGGATGAATTATTGCACTGCAACAGGCTGTCGGGCCCCACACACACACACACACACACACACACACACACACACACACACACACAGAACCGTGTATATTTATAACACAACAGTAAACAGCAGAAGCTCTGTATGTTGTTGTGTGTAGACCAACAGACTCTTTTGAGGTTTGCTGTCTTGTAAATTGTCCTAATGTCACATTGATGTCAAGTCTGTCATAAAACAAAAGTCAGGTTCCCATAACAACATTAAAAACAGGGTTTGCTTGCTGTCCACAGTCCTCATTCTGGGAAAAGAAAATACATCCAGTAGTTTATCTGAGGTTATAGGAGGCTTCAACAGTCGAGTGGGTAACTTATAAAGTACAATAGACAATGAAGTTTCTAACTAACTAACTAACTAACTAACTGCATATGGGGCCTGAATGTTCTTTTTAGACAAACTTGAAATAATGTGAACGTATCCTTTGAATGAATAAAGTTGTGAATTTGTTGCACCCCGCTGCAGCAGACTGCAAGATATTTTGGGTGTCCAGTTAGGTTGCATGCTCAAGGATCTCCCGTGGTTGCTCATTTGACTCACACTTTCTGAAAACACCTTTTATTGTCTGTTGTTTTATTGCCTGCCATTCACTTCCTGCTCACGATACTCTTAACTGGCCCCCGGGCCGGTATAGGGGCCTCTAGTGATAACACAGCCGAGTGCATCGCCAACCGTAAGCTGCTGCGCCAGAGACACAGCGAGGGAAAAACCACAAACTGTACATATCTATGGGCCGTTTGCCAAATGTGATTGTTTTGGAAGGTGTGTTTTGGCTATCAGCTACCTGCTAACGGTATGTTTTAAAATTAGAAATCAACCTCACGTTTACACGAGTATTGTCAAAAAGACTTGAAGCCTAAATGAACGATTCAAGTTGCAGTTACGCCTGTGAGACGGAGCTGAGACGCGTGCATAGATTAAAATGAGTGTGTATCTGTTGTGTTGAGACGAGCGAGGAAAAACACATCTGACACACTTGCAGAAACAGTAAATCTATCTCCTGAGCGCCACTCAGCACTGAGGACTCTGCTGTCTCCCCCCTGGCCCTGCAGCCTTCAGGCATGAGGTTTGCAGCCTATTTTTTTTTCTGATGCAGGGCAGCTTGTCCCATCCCGTCACAAAGACTAATTTGCGTGTGAAAGCGATCGTGGGAAATTAAGATAGACTGATGGCATGGAAACATATCTCTCCAGCTCTTCCAGTCAAAAAAGAACTTCCTACATCTACGAATCATCAACAATTAGTCACAAAACCTGCTAATGCAGTGCACAATATGTGGCTGCTTTGAAATAAATCAATTTGCACGAAAGAAAATAAGTTTCATAGCCTCGAAAGGATACAGAGGAAATTCCAGCTGCTTGTAATTTCTTATGTGGCATCAAAGACACTTCATATTATCCATCACACTCGCCTCGGAGAGAAGCTGGATTCTCCTGATAACCGGAGCACTGTGCCGATCAGAGGTCTGTGTTTGTAGACGCTACTCTGAGTTTTGCGTGCCATTGTCCCTCAGACACATAAAACTTGAGTAAATTCAAATGTGTTTTGTGACAGAGGCTTTGGTCCGCAGGGTATAGACAGGAAACTGGATCTGGAGGCCAAAGAGTCCCACAGGGGAGCTTCACATGCAGCTACTGACATCAAGTATAACCCTGGGGAGCTACTCTGGAAGTGGACAATGAAGTGTTTACCCCAGAAACAGATTCACAATTGTTAGGCCACTAATTAGACCAGCATGTGTGGCTTTAATGTACAAAAAATGGGTGGAAATCGTGTAACAAATACTGTGAAAAGCACACTAGAAGTCTTAAAAAATGCTATAAGAAGCTCCTACAAACTGATTCCTTCATTGATTTTTGATTAAAATAAGCTTTATGCATAATTTCCTTCCACATACAACAACAACAACTCAGCTTCGTGTCTGATTTCCGTGTCAGCTGTGCGTCTCTGCTTGTTATCTGCGGCCCACATGGCCTGGGATGGTGGCCGGCCTGCAGGGTGACAATCTGTAGATGCTCACGCTGATAGGGCTGCGTGACTCTTTCAGAAAACAGTCTGCTCTGCAGAGATTGTCCGACGTCAGAGCGCGGGGACCGAGAGAGTCGACGTGACGTCAAAGTGTTATCGCGCTTACTCTCTCCATGAAAGATCAACAGCAGCCTGCAGTATTTATTGACTCGCTGTTATGCAGTAAGGAACCGTAACATAACAAGACATTTCAAATTGTGCCGTGGCCTCAAGTTCACCTCGCCGCTACGTTTCCCGACACACATAGGTCTCGTTGAACTAGGCCAAAAAATACATCAATAAAAACATGCATTTGAGAAAATTAAGCATTTGGTGGACAAGTTGACCTGCTTGATTAGAAAGGCTTGCTGGCATGAAAGCAAAATGCGTCATACTTGAGGAAAATACATTTGAATGTTTAACTGCATAGAATAGTTGAATATATTTGAAATAGCTGAGAGGATGAATCCTAATGACTTCAATGGTACCCTGACCTCTCCTCTCAGCAACACCTGCAGGTAACAGTGTTCACTCTTCCTGTGAGGTATCTCATCATCCATCCGCATTGACACAGAGTTTTGAACAGACGTTTATGGTTTCCTGATCTTGAATCTTAACGACTTTGGTGAGTTTTCCTCTCACGCCACCATCAGTTTACTCTGTAAGACAGCTGGAATCTCGCAATGTCACAAGATCATGCGAAAAATCCATCTTCTCAGGCTTTAAGGGATGTGTTTGTGTCCGGTGAGCCAGAGCACGGACCAGTCAGCATCCTGAGAGGAGCTGCTGGCAGCCACTCAGGTGTGTTTGAGACGACACAGAGAGGTTTAGATGCTGCACCAGCATCAGTCATATCAGAGCTGGAGAATATGTATTCATTGAAAGACGAGCAAAGAACGGCAGTGAAGGCTTTTCTCGATTGGAAAGATGTTTTTTCGCTCTTCTGCCGACGGGGGGAGTTTGAACGACAGATGGATCATCCAATCACCTGATGAGAATTTTCTTTACAGCGCCTGCCCTTTGCCAAACATTTTTCCAATGATGGCTTCTCAGATGGTTCTGTGTAACAAACCGACTGGAGCGTCAGGTTGACCATTAGTTTCACAACTGTGAACTATTTCAACAACTATTGGATGGATTGTGATGAAATCTGGCTCTTAATCGAACATGAAATATATGTGTGTGTGTGTGTGTGTGTGTCATATTATTAGCGGATGGTAAACATAGCCAGTAGAGACATTGTTGTCATCATCATTATGTGGGTTTCTGTGTCTGTGTGTACGCTCTCACGCTGTTACACGCCACATGACTACCTTTGACTCACAAAAACAACATTCTTGTGTCACTAGAAAATACACTTTTAAAGTTTCTCTGCTTTGCATTCGCTAAATGGACGACGACACTTCCCATATGACACATTCCTGATTGTTAAACGGGGATAACGGAGCACATTTTCAGACTTCTAGGTGACCGTGTTGTACTCGGTTGTTCACGTGAAAGGTTGCAGAAAAAAAGAGCTGAGAGCAGTTCAAACCCTGGCTCCTTTCTCATCTCAACGAAGAACAATAATGGTGTTTAGTGAGTGTGAATTGACCAGCAACAGCCGGACATCGCCCTCCTCAGAGCCAGTAATCAATGTGATATTGACAAAAGAGATACAGAAAATGATCAGTTATTTAAAGTCACCATGTGTAGCATTAGAATGTATGAGTTCATAAAGGGCATTCTGGGAAATGTTGGACATCAACTACAGTGAAGAAGTTATGTTGAGGACAAGTGCAACCCTGATGCAGTCCACTCAGGGAGGAGAGCAACAGGTCGCTGCCTTCCTTTAGCAGGAGAGTGACATCAAGTGGCCATTTGTGAGTACTGCAACACAGTGTCTGCATCGTCACAGTAAATAGTATTTCAGCATTTCAAGTTTACATTTATAAACAAACAAACAGTAACTGTTCAAAAGTGTGTAATGAGTTGTGGTATTCATGTTTTTCTTCTTTCCTTCAATAATGAATGAAAACAGTGTAATTCAGGTATCAAGAGTATTATCTACATTAAATGATTCAAACTTCCATTCAGCCCCACAGTGTTGCATGACCTACATCATGACGATGTAAAGATTGAAAATTAAAGTGCCTCTATAATTCTAATCCAGTTTTTTTCAACAATATGCAGACTACTAAATCAGATACAACAAAACACAAATAAATTAAACTAAATAGTTTTTTCTTCAGTCATTAGGATCCGTAGTACTAGACATTACAATCCCCGGAGCTTGAAAAAGATCATATAAATAAAGATTGGTTTTATCTTTAGTGATAACTTTGCATTAAAATCCACAACACTTGAATGAAAACACAATACGGTGATACTCTTGGTGTCATTGTTCTTTAATCTTCGATGGTTACCACACAGACTGACGAATTTCAACATAAAAAGTATTCCAGTTCTTCACAGTATTGCATTTTTGCACAGTGTTATACAGACGACAGAGTTTTCCAGTGAAGGCACAAAACTAGAGATCACTTCTGCAAAAGGAAATCCCTACGGACAAACGTGATGAACGAAAGGATATCAAACTTGGCGCGGAAACAGTTTTTACACAACATAAAACTAACTTTAATCTCTACCGACAAGAAAGGTAGTAGTGTCATAATCAAACAAACATTGACTGCATTTATAATACTTGTTCGGTTGATGTTTTCAACCACTTCTCAAGCTTCTCTCTCTCTCTCTCTTTCTCTCTCTCTTTCAGAGCACATTTCCCCCTGAAAACATTTCAAAGCACAGAAGCAGTAACATGTATCTTCCAGACTTTTCCGAACCTGTGCATGAACCCTGCTGATTGTCCGGTTTACAACCCTTCATATGAAATCCAACAGCTCCAAGCGAAGTGCTCTTTGTTGGTTTAGTGCAACTGTCCTTCAAATACTGTACCATTAAAATAGACCTCGCTCTGCTACAAAAGTACACATAGTAGTACATGATAACAGTATAAGTACTTGTTTTTGCTACATATGAAGCATGCTTTCACAGTAACACAATAGCTACATATGTAGTAGTAGTAGTAGTAGTAGTAGTAGTAGTAGTAGTAGTAGTAGACTGCCTCATGCATCTTCCACCTCCTTTTTATTGTCACAACATGAAGCACTGCGCATACTCACACACATCTCCCAAGAGTTATGCTGCTGTTTGCATAAAAACCCCAAAACTCCAGTTTCAGTGATTAAACAACCCAAAATACTAAGAGCAGGTTTTTTTAACTGACAGCAGCAGTAACACTTGAGCTTAGCTCATCAGTGCTAACGGACTCAGAAGTCCGACCACACAGTGGATCTCTGGAATAATCTGTCGGCAACTTGTCTAAATGTCACTCGATCAGGTTTGTATGTGGCAAGAAGCAGTGAGGACAAACCGGACAAATCCCAAGTTTACCCTCAGTGTTCATGATGACGAAGGGTTTTTAAGACCGTTAAACAGTAATATTCAAGATATGGTAATCACGTATTACTGAAACTGTTATACATCAATTTAACTTGGTTTTGATAAACTGGTGGGAAAAAATACAGTACATAAATTGGCAAATTCCAATAAATTTTAAATAAATCACGAGATTTAAGACTTAAGAATTATGCAAATTAGAAATTAAATAAGATAAACCAATTTAAAACGAAAAAAAAAAAAAAAAAGTCTCAGCAGAGGAACCCTAAATCATGAGGAATTTAATTTGAGGAATAAGCCCAAAACGTGATGTATGTTTGTGACCAAGTTAAAGTACTGTAGGACTACTACTTCCACTTGACGACACATTATAGCTTTGTATACAAAATATCTATTAACACCGTCAACAAAGCCTAAACCAACGACAGCAAAGATACATTTTACACCAAATACCGTCTTTTACATTTACATTCTTCTCATTGGATGAGTGCAAAAATAAGGTGTAAACAGATCGTACGGAACGATGCCGGGAAAGGAATGATTCAATTTCAAACAGAGAGTTTCGTTTACTGCAGACAACTGTTATGCATTCACGGTACTGTAAGTCACTTTGGATGAAAGCGTTGATACGACGTCATTCATTTTGTGATCGGAGAATCTCCACCCGTTTCTGTGTGAATGAGTGCGAGTTTAAGCCCGGACGGCGAGACAAAAGTCAGGTCTTGAAACGCGGCATCTCTTCAGCGTGAGCTAAACATTAACTCAAGAGTACATTCGTTTTATGTGTGGTGTCTTCCAGACATGGGCCAAACTGCACCTGCATGTTCATGGCTTGTGTTGGAGGAGAAGAATATGCGGTTTCCTTAAAGACTGGAACACTCTAGCTCCATGAAACGTGACAAATACATGTTTTATTGACATGCTGTACTTTGTCTGATTAAATAATAAGACTGACGTTAGAAGAAGACAGAAACCAACAACACGTGCGTTTCTTAATACTTTCTGACTTCCTGTCAGTGGTTCTCAGCTCCAAGCCCATTGGTTCCTACTGAAGACCTACATCTTTAAAAGCACGCGTTTTCACTTTCGATGGAGCTCTCGAGTCTTTGTGCTAAGCTAGGCTAACACATAGTGGACACAGAGATGAGACCGATATCCATCTTGGCCTCTGACTCTGGCAAAGATGGCAAACCTTCCCAAAAAGGTTTCCTTTAAAAGAATGTTCTACTGAACAAAACGAGGGTAAAGATCGATGGGTGCGATTGGCTACATAGGACCTCGACTGCAAGACAAAAAAAAAAAATCACAATAAAGTATTTACAAATCAACATATCTAACTTTTCTGTCTATGTACAAGTATCACACAGTGTCTGAATTGGTCCTTATGCAGTGAACCCCACCCATTCGCCGTTTGAAACCTTTTCAAAACAAAAGCCATGAAGGAAATGCAGTTTATTTGACCCAGGCCCGGTGTCATCAAACTCCTGTCTGTGCTTTACAAACCAAATAATGGGGGGGGTCTTGATGGCTACATACAAGATATGACGTTGAAAGCCTGAGGCTAAAGCTCAAAGCTCCCAGTTAAAACAAGTCAAACAGGTTTTATAGAAGACATGGAAATAAAGATCTTGTCTTGCATCGTAGTATTGTAGGTATGACGTTTGTACTGGCAGCTTCTTATTTCCAAACTGTATGTTCTCACAAGAGAAAACACCATCTAGGATACCAAGCTCAGCATGATAACCATCCCCAAAATCCAACAGAGAGCCTAAACTGTGACAGGATCCACGGAGCCGGCTCCCACACAAGCTGAGTAAGTATGAAATGCTCCATGGCCTTGGAAGTAACTCGACTGGAGGTTATAGCTGTAGGTTGTGAGCTAGCTGACATGCTAACATTCGCAGATTATATTAGAAGACACTGTTTAATCTAATGCATCAGCTTTTGCGTCGTCCCAACGCTCCATAAGCGCAGCAGCTCCTTTGCTACGGCCCCGTGTGCTGCTTCAGCGCTTTCATTTGGCCTCAAAAGCACAGACAGAGATCCGATAACTGGACTGAAGGGCAGTTTGTTCTGGTTCAACCAGAGGAGAGGACGCGTCGGCAACAACACCGAGAACTAGTCCTCCTCATTCCACCGTCTTCAAAATTCAGTAAATCAAAACTCAGTAGATGAATACAAAAGCATATTTTTACCTGACATTTCTCTAAAATACAGAGGACAGGATTCAGAATGTAGGTGTCACTGAAGACTGAGATTAATACTGCAACAAATACTGCGATTTGTGCGGACAAACAAGACAAAAAAAATCTATAAACTGTCATTAATTTATATGTTTGAATACTGAAAGTTTACCCACACTCAAAAAGCCCTCAGTGTAAACCTAAAGGTCTGTTTCAGCATCATAATCTATGGAAAAGTACAAAATACTCAATAACACAGTGCTGGGAGTACAATATCTTCACAATATAGCATTATGAATACAATGTGATGTCAATGTGGTCATGCAGTAATCATAGTTATTGCATTACCCTGTTACGCAGTAATAGTTACTGTGATGTGTATGTTTTATGTATTCTCTCGTAAGTGTAATCTTATTTTCTATGATTTATAAAAAAATACTTTTACTTTACAAATTGTGTCATTTAGGAGAAGCAGGTGTACATTTAATCTAATATATGCAAAATTATGTTTACATTAAAATACTAAAATAAAGTACTAAAGGAAAAAGTTAATGTTTTTTCTGATAGTTGGCAATCATATCGATAACATTTGGAATTAAAATACTAAAACTAAAATAAATCCTTATATCTATTACTAATAATGTTTCCCCATTTTTGAACATCCTGTACAATGTATGCAGATAAATCCCTTACATTTTGTCTAAAAGGTCTATTTTTAAACAGTTCGATGTCAAAATAATATTGTTTAAACGATTATCACCAGGTTAGAGATTTTAGGTTTATAAAGAATTAAGACCCGTCTGCACCCTTCTGGTTAAATAGGAGCATCTGTCCAGAAATAATCACATTTAGTGTATTGTTTTAAAGCTGCAATGTCACATAACCGGTCATCAGTTATATTCGTTTCATCCTCTGCAACATTATACACAAACATCTTTGAACTGTAACCTCTTCACATTCTGTTGAACGAAGAATCTGGCCAGATGTGACACACAACTGCTCCAGAGAAGCTGGATGTGAACGTGACCGTTCTGTACTTTTCCATAGGTTACCACACCGGAATAATGAAATGAGGTTTTACCCACCGACCGCCCCGCTCTCCCCTGGTGACCCTCTACGGTTCTACGCCTCATACCCGGCGGACCGGCGCCGCTGGTGGTTCCAGATGTCGTCCCTGTGTTCGGGTCGGCAGAACAGCCGGGACGACTGGGCCAGACGCTCGCGGTGCTCCCGCTCGCGGTCTCGCTCCCCGCCGCCCGCCCTGGAGAACAGAGGATGGCCGCCAAACTGCGAGGAGGAGTGGCTTCTGTTGTCATGGAGGCCAGACGAGGAGAGCTGACCCCCCGCTGACCTAGAAACAAATGAAGACAGGAAGTGGGGAATGTCAACAAGACGAAGTTACAAAAGAGCTGTCTGTATTACTATTATTATTAATAATTGTATTATATGTCTTTATTGTAAAAATCAACACTTACATAAAGACAAAACAAATAAGGATAACAGATTGTTTTTTGTGAATGGATGCATGTTTCCGTCCACTACTGTTACGTGAATAATGGGTGATGGGAGGAGCTAATTCAGGCATCAATCCTACAGAAGAAGACAGTGCAGGAAAACGTGATGAATATGTTTACAACGCTCTCTCTCGTCTTTAAATACAGTCCAACGTTCAGTTTCAAGACGGGAGGAAATTCTGCATTTGGGAGCGCTAATGGGAGCAATAACAAAAAACAGAGATTATCTATTTAAATCCAGCAACAAACAAAAAACAAGCACGTTTTGGATCAAACTGAAGTAGAAGAAAAAGCAGGTGTTCATGATGCACAGGTGACTGACAGACTTTCATACTTTCAGCTGCACACAGACAGACAGGTTAAATGTCACATAGCGATGAATAAAACATGGAAACACAGAAATCCTCATGAAGGATTTAGCAGCCGCTCTGTCACCTTTTGGCTTTGATTCAGACCAACAGCAGCAGCAGCTTATCTGCACTGTTAGAGGATGAATCCTGCTGAGCAATAAGCCTTTTTACAGCCGAGTGTGACGACTAAACTCCTCTTTTCATGTCTTTCAGCGGATCACTTCAAAAACGTGAGAGAAGAATACAAATCCTGCAGAGAAATGATCTCTTGTGTGAAGCTAATGATGGTGATGGATGAATCTAAAACAGACCACCTAGAGAACCTAAAATAGATTTAAAACCCTAAATTTGTCCCATAAAACGTTTGAACTCAGCTCAGTATTATGAGATGAGTTTGTTGCAGGTGACTTCTGTTCCAGTTACAGGTTGTACAACATCATAGGAGCCAACGTGGAGGTACTAACCTGCTTTTAGTGATTCTGTGAGGTCCATTATCGGTTGGCTGCTGGTACTGAAACACAAGCAGAAATTAGCTATTAAATTTAGGATTAATTCAGTGAGTGTTTGTGCTCATGACTAAAGAACTCTGCAGCGGCGGAAGAAGTATTCATGAGCATTTAAATATGAAGTAAATGTACTTTAAGTATCAAAAGTACTCATCCAGACCCTGTCAATGTTATATTTCTATCTACAGGTAGTACTGATTCTTTGATGCTTTAATTATTAACAGAATTTTTAATGCTGCAGCTCGTTGAAGAACTTGAACTTCTTACTACTAATTACGTAGTTTGGTAGTCAGCAATAATGCATCCTATTTTAAGAAGTTATAAGTAAAATCTTAAAGCCCTTGCGCACACAAAAACCAGACTCGAGGTGTAATCAGCCGGGTAACTGAAAACCCCTGCGTGGCTTTACTTTGCAGAGCAACTAAAGCTGCATCGAAACGTAGCAGAGTCCAAAAAAATACAACAGCTAACTCTGAAATGTAGTGGAATAGAAGTGTAAAGCAGCATAACGTGGGAGTCCTTAGGTGTAGTACTTCAGTAGATGTTGTACCTTGTAGTGGCTGCACTGCTGCGGGCTGCCGTTGACCTGGTAATACTCCACCAGCCTCTCGGCCAGAGCGATGCGTCTCAGCAGATTCTCGATGAAGCGCTGGATTCGAACTTTGCCGCACGTCTCCTGTCGAGCCGCCGCTTCCAGGAACTTCTGGATGGTTATCACCTCCCTGGGAAACAGAAATAACAAGTACAGCACTTGAGTAAATCTGCTTTTCACCTCTGGCTGGTTCCAGTGAGCAAAAGAGAAAACAAGGCCACTGAAACACGGCAATAAAGTAATCTCCTTATCCTCCCTTTACCTCTCTCGACGCTCCAGCTCGTTCTCCGAGGCGTTGAGCTGCTCCCTCAGTGCGGCGATCACCATCACGGCCACGTCCACCTGCCGGCTCAACGACCTCTCCCTGTCGGCCACTTCCTGCCTCTCCTGGGCCAGGTGCTGCGAGTGAGCGCGCTCACACAGGAGCTCCGTGTCGGTCTGAGCGAGCTCCGTGCTCACCTTGGCCAGCCGGCACTGCATGGTGCTGTCGGCCGCCCTCAGGATCCGGGTCAGTCGGCGGCGCACCGCGGCCGAGGCCGCTGCCGTCTCCAAACCGGAGTAGGAGTTCTGCTCTGGTGGCGACAGTGAAGGAGACGAGTTACTGCGGCTGATTACTGATCTCTGAACCACCTCCTGAACTACGTTTGTAGGACAATTTCAGTGGCATTTGCCTTCCACACAGAGACTTTCTGTGGGTATGTAATAATCCACAATGTGCAGAATACACTGACATCGATGGACCTACTTCTTCTGACTGCATGCATGAACATTTCAACACATAGTTTGAAATCCTGCTTCATCACGATGAACTGCAGTGTCTCTGAAACGGCCACCGAACATTTGTGACATAAATATAACTGTGCTCCAAAAAGTATAGTAAGAAAGTAAACCTGAACGCACCGACCAGGTCCAGGTCCAGGTCCAGGTCCGGGTCTGTTGGGGGGCCATGAGGAGCAGAAGGAGGGAACGGGAGGCGATGGTGGTTGAGGTGATGGTGGCATGTGTCTGACTTTTTTAAGGACATTTTGATATCCTCCTCGTTTCTACCTCCATCTCTCTCTTCACCTTCGTCGTCGTCATCCTCGTCTTCATCTTCTGACCCAAATTCCTCTTCGTCATCCTCGTCGTCGTCATCCTCGTCCTCGTCCTCCTCAGCCTGCGTCCCCACCCCGACACTCTGGGTGCGTCTCCTCACAGATCTGTAGGAGTGGGGGTACCCGCTGTCTCTGCTGTCGCTGAGGGAGCGGACGTGAGGCGGCCGCCACGCGCTCTGCTGCCCCCTGCGGGTCGGGAGACTCATGTCGTGCCAGGGGATCGCCGCCGTCAACGGGTCGGGGTGTTTGCCGGTGATGCTGAAGCCGCCGGCTGTCACGTCCGGCGAGCGGTACGAGTGGCGGTACTCCAGGTGGGCGCGGAGCGAGGCCAGGCTGCGGAAGCGCTCCTGTTCGCCGCAGCGGGGGCAGCGGAAGGGGAGGTCGCAGGAGGTGGCGGTGCTGCCACAGGGCTGGACGTTCCTCTCCAAGAGGAAGGAACCAGAACCTCTGGAACACAACTTCTGCTGCATCACTCCACACCTGGAGTACAGAGAAGACACTAATTACTCAGGGAAAATGTGAATGAATACCTTTGAGTTTGTCCCCGTTGTTCTATTTAAACATATGTTCTTGAGCTCTGGGAACTGACATTTTTCTGAATCGTTAAATCTAAAATTAACTGAAATATATTTGCCAAATATATTGATGATCCTGTTCGTCATTCATCAAGCAAAGATGTATCACTTTCAACACAGCTACAGTGATAACTGTTCGATAATATGCCATTCATGTTCATCACCAAAACAATATTTAAGTTAGAGGAGAACAAATCAAACAAGAGCTGATTAAAAAGAGTAAAAACATAAAAGTGTCACTGAAATTAGGAGGGACTCACTCAGTTGACAGAAACCTTTTGACACTAACTTTGTTATTCAGAGGAAACTGGAAGCTCAGCATCAACAAGTCGTGTTGCTTTAATTTAAGCTATTCCTCTAACGTCATCATAGACATAGAGGGTTAGTCTAGGGTCAACGTTAGCACTAGTGGAATTGGATAAATCAGTTTTAAGCCTCTTCAATCTCATCACTGACTAGGCTGCAGAGGGCCCAGAGGAAAATGGAAAATACTCGAAGGTTAATCAAAACTTTATTTCAGACTCAGGGTCCAGATAAGACAGAACATTAAATAGAATAAAATTACATAAAAAGGCACAATAAATGCCTTACAAAGAGACAGCTGTACCAATGTCTCCTCAGCTGAGACTGGTACAGTGTGGGACTAAACCTTATGTTTGGTAAAACCAAGATGATTTCATTTTCAGAGTCATTAAGCAGGTAAAATAAATGTATACATTAGATTTCTTAAAGACAGTTTGGTCACTTAACACTTTTCTGGCCAAATTAAAAATTCCATGTTCCAACATAATTCTCCCGGCATGCAACACTGTGGGCACAGTTATACCTTCAGCGTCCATTTAATAAATCCATCACACCATCATTAGCAGTTAGCATTAGCTACCTGGCTGCTTGCTCTGAGAGGCTAACGTTAGCTTGCTAGCTAACAGGAAACAAACGCAAGAATCATTGAAACGGAAAACCCGTTAATGTGCAGCTGTTGCACGTGCAACGCTAGATTTTTAAATAAACGTCTAACCGTTAGTGTCTGAAGGTGTCATGTCGCAGATGGAGACCGACATAAGCCCGCATGATGTCATTCATTGACGAGCCACACAGTGGACCAACGTTAAGTTATCAGCGGATCAATAACAACACCACATCCGGTTGGCCCTTTCAGAATAAAACACATGAAGTAGGTGTGATTGTTACTTCCTTGTTAATTAATAACATAATAGTCATAAGGTATTGAGATGGAGTCATACAAATAAAGAACAAATAAGGGATCTGGAAAAGAGTTTTATTTTAGTTTCATTACTTTGATCATGTACAGTGATGACCTGCATGTATACATACAGCACAAACAGTGATTGTGCATATTTATAATACCCGATAATCTCATCACAGTAATGTTTCAAAGCCACAGTTTCACAACCAGAATAAAGATTGTGAGTGTTTCCATAAACCTGATTTCAGATAACTGCCAGTATAAAGATAATTCAACTGTTATGTGTTTAAATCAGGGGTAATCAGTAAACAAATCAACCTGGGATTTAACATTCATGTGCTTGTGATAAAGATCTTACACGTGAGACCTTATCCGCTGCATTCAGGTGTTATTTTGGCAGAAGATCACACCCACAAGGCAAACAAGTGATGCTGATAAACTCTGGTCTTGCTACATAAAAACCTGTATGTGCTCAGAGTAAAAAGCAATCCAACTAAGCAGTAAAACACAAACTTATCATACAAAAAAACGCAAATCATCTTTCTATTCATCAAAATTTAATTAACTAGGTTCAATGATGTGTCTTGAAGACAATTTAAGATATTATAAAATGTTTAATTTGTAGGGAATTATAGCATTTTTTTCTTTTTTTATATATATATATATGATTGCCAGTGCCTTTTTTATTCTTGCACCAAAGTTTAAATCCTACATATAGAAGACATTCAGGTTACTGGAGGTGTATGTTTTGGGGTGTGTTGTAGCCACACTTCACTGTAATTATTATTATTATTATGTTTCCTTGCTTGTTCTGCCCATCTTTAAACTCTTTATCTTTAAATTGTCTTATTTCCTGTTTTATTTGTTTTGTATTTTTTATACCTTTCCATGCTTTATATAAAGCACTTTGGTTTACCTTTGTGTTTGAAAACTTTCCATGCTTGAAACCAATTAGGATTTTCTGTCTGTGACAACACAAACTCCAGAAACATTGGTTCTCTTACTTTTAACTGTAAATTGTTAACCTTGAAGGTGAAATTTATGACACAAAAATCCATCTATGTTCCTCTGCTTCCTGTGTTGATGAGCAGTGTGTTGGTCAAGTTTTTGAATTCTGGTTTTATTCACTGATATTTGGGGGTTTAAAAGAACAGTTTGACATTTTGGGAAATATTAGTTTTTACTTAATGGTGGACAGTCAGTTGAGAAAATTGATTCCACTCTCCAAAAGACTGGAAACAGTATCTGTTAAAACGTTTTTAAAAACCCATCTACCAGCACTTCTTAAAGCTTTTTAAAATTAACTTAATACATTTTTATATCTCATTTGTTTAATCTGTATTTCTTGTTCTTGATCTCCCAAAATGTGAAACTATTCCTGTAATGTTTTCTGTAGTTCACAGGTTGCAGTTAATAAGACAAACACTTGTTTCTTTTTGCTCCCTCCCTTTCTTCATTGTATTCCTTCTTTAGGTACTTTTGGCCCCTGAACTGCCTCCACAGAACCTCCTCTAGCGACCAGGTGAAGAAGCATCTGTGCAGTGCCTGAGAGGGAGGTCTGTCAGACTCTGCTCAGGGCAGAAGATTCCCCTAAGCTCTTTTTCTACTTTCCCTCTCTCTTTCCCCCTCCTTTCTTCTTCTCTTGCTTCCTACTAACAGTGCTGTTGGTAGTTAAGTTTGGCTCCCAGCCTGGTTCCTGCCAGGTGTTTGTTGAAGGCGTCGTCCATCTCTTGGCTCTGTTCTGGTGTGAAGTGGTTCTTCCAGTCACCGACCTCACCTGCTCAGGGACACAAATATGAGGCCGTTTAAAACCCTCTGGTTTACCCCTTACATTTCTTCTCAAAGCTTCAAAATAATAATAGTTTTTATATTTATTCTCCAAAGTCATGTTCTTCTTTCTGAATCCTTTAAACTGGTGTCGGTTTATTCATTTCAAGAATAGCTTTTTTTCTTTTGCAAATGAACTCTTCATGTGCTAAATTATAGGGAGAAAGTCTACAAAATAATAGATTTGTTAAATAAATGACAGTATTTAGCTCGATGTGTTGGTCAATATGAGCAGAGCTGGAGATCTTTGCACTATGTAGCAGGCATGTGCAGTAAATATGCACATTGCAGTTTAGTTTTAAAACAAATGCCTTCAATGGATAAAACAATAGTCATTTCAGTAAAAACACACTCCCAAAAAATATTTTGTTGCGGTGAGGCACCTTTTCTGAAGATGACGTTTCCCAGAGTACCGTGGGAGTTGGCGGAGCTCTTCTTCATGGCGCTGAAGGTGCTCCTCTCTGCAATCTGCTGCACCTGAGCCTCCGTCAGGCTGAAGCCAAAGAAGGTGTTGATCTGCCGGACGCCCTCGCTCAGGTCCTGCAGGACAGGAACCAGAACCAGAGCCGTTACAGACAGACACTTATACAGTGATTGTTTTTCATATAAATTAAATGAACATGTGAAAACAATAACAGTATTATACATTCTTTGAGAGCTACCCTCTAAGTCCTTGTGTGCTCCACCTGTTTTAGCTCTTCATATGTGACGATCATAACGTTGGGGTCGTCCATCCTCTTCTCCCAGGCCAGAGCGTGATCAAAGTATGACCCCCAGGGAACTACACACACTCACACACACACACACGCACACACACACACACACACACACACACACACACCACCATCAAAGTGCATTTAGTTGTTTGGATCAGTTAAATGTGACTTCCATGACCCCATAAACCAATAACAATACACATTGTGCTTAATAAGTACTTTTACTTTTTAGACTTAGTACATTTATATAGCTAATACTAAATTGAAGGCAAGACTTTTACTTGCAGAGGGATATATTTGCTAAGGTTCTGAATTTCACCACTGATCACATCTCACCAAAAAGAAGAGTTGGCAAAAAGTAATTTTATGAAATAGGGTTCCAAAAATGCATTTGATGTCTGGCAGAAGTTTCGTAAGTTCTTTCAGGGTGATTTTGTCAGTCAAAAGTAAAAAGTCAGCCAGAAAGTAACTGGCAAACTTCCATTCAAAGGGTTAGTCAGGGGTAAAGCAGTCCAAGAAGCAGTCAGGCACTAACAAAGGCTGAACAAAAGAACAATAGAGGATCTGGCAGAGATTGAACAGAGGTGGGCCGGCAAACATGACTAATGAAGAAAGTGCAAAGGGGTTAGGTCAGGTGATGGCAGTGGTCGGGGTTACTGCAGGGCAGGAGTGAGATGACTGATGGCAGGGAAACAAAGAAGCCGGTGTTGTGTTCATTGTGGTTGTGGGTGGACGTTGTCAGCATTACAAACACATGAAGCGATAAAGTTAACCACTGTACAGCCCCATAATCTCTGCAGGCAATCATTTACAGATCACAGTGACGCTGCAGAAACAGTACAGAGTTAGCGCTCTAGAGCTAGTTGCTCTTCTGCTGTTCATCTGACAAAGCTGCACAACAAATGTTTGCTGTATATGTATATATATATATATATATATATATAACAAATATATATATAACAAATCCCAAGGTGCATTCTCTGGTACTTATTTTATTTAAGTAAACTATTTAATGCAGGCATTTTACCTTTTAGCTGTAATTGTATAGTTTATTAATTATACTACTTTTACGTCAAGGTATTGGTACTGAGAAACTGCCCTCCTTTGCCCCATGAAGGTGTGAGAAGCAATTCTATGAGTGTCTTGATGAACTCACTGAGTATTAGTGGCTCTTTAGCCTCACTTGGATTCCATTGAATCCAACAGGTCTTCCACAGTGACCCGGCTTTGTCAGCTTTACACGGTGTTTACTAGCCCATAAACACAGCGGAGCTGCAGTATCATAAAATCAGGCTGTGAAAGTATGTGCAAAGCAAAAGGCGGCAGGTCTGAAGGCCCCGCTGGAGTCTGCACGATTTCATCCGATTTTGCGCGGAATCCGACCCGATGGCACCGAGGTAAATTAAAAGAATAACTATATAAACGTCACCAATCTTCTCGCTGATGATCTTGTTTACTTATGAAGGATATGGAAGGATATATTACTATATGGAGGCTTCAGTATTACAATGAGACCGTTTCCTAACCAGGTTTAAAGTGTCTAACAGTTACTGTAATGTAAGATGTATTCATTGTCAAAGCACATGTTCAACCTTTTTCAGAGAAAAGTGGCTGCAGATGTCTTTGGGTCATGATAACATTGTAATAACCTGAAGGTGGGTAGTGTGTGCTTTTGTTTCTCACCATCTCCACTCATGAAGTGGGAGTAGAAGGATTCCCAGGACTCCACGGATGGGAGGACCGGGTTGTTGTTGGAGAAATGATAGAAGGACACCAGAGTGTCTTTAGGGTTCCTGAAGATCACCAGCATCTGCACAACACATAACAAAATGAATTTAAAAAAAAAACATGTCGGTGCATCGAACTGGTGTTCTACAAAATAATTTAAGAAACAAAAGGGACAGAAAAAAATATGGAAAGAACAGAAACTAAATAGATTTGAATTCCACATATATTTATTTTATTACAAGGATAACATGATGAAGAATTCACTTTTCATTTTCATTTTAAAAGCCACACCAGCTTTGTCTTCCATTTCAGAAGGACATTTTATACTTTGAGGTACTTTCACAGTTGATGACAAGAGGAGAATCAGTTGGAAAATGTTGCTGCAGATGTTTTGAAACATACTTTAGTTTTCTTTGCATGGAAGGAGGCAGGGATGTTGTCGGGGTGCATGTGGGTCCCCAGAAACCTTGGGGAGGGAGTCTCACCCAGGGCCTGAGGGGAGAGCCGGACCGGAGAGAAAGGGGGAGTCAACTTTACCTTTTACAATATGCAAGTATGCTATTCAGCATTAGACATTACATGTTACCACCAGAATACGATTTCTTATCATTTGTCAGTTCCCTCAGATAAGACCGTGCCAAAAATAACTTTGAGGTTTGGTTTAGTCTGAGACTGAAACTACTAAGTCAAGGAATAATGGTGGTTATTCTTGAGAGAAGAAAGCATTGCAACAAATATGAGAGGGTATCAACCTTCTCATCTAACTCTCGCTGAGAAAGAGAATATACATATTTTCCCGTTGGTTGAAACTAATCCTTTAATGTCTCCCTGCTATGTTGTTTCTCAGAATTTTTACAGTGCAGAGTTCAACACATGAATGATGAGACATGAACACACCCACACACCTACACACACACACACACACACACACACACACACCAAACCATGTGTTCCTGAACAGTTGAAACACGGCCAGCGGTGAGGTTTCCAAGAATCGTTCTAAACACAGAGCATGTCTGCATTTCTGTTTGATTTCTTGAGTGTTTTCTGATCACACATCTGTCTCACATTACTCCAATAGTACAGAGACGCTGCACTCTGTTTGGCTTTTCAGCAGCGACAGATGGACTTCCTCAACACCAGTTTACTTAATGAGGTTTGGTTTCTGTTTGATTCTCTTCCAAAAGAGAAGTAGGAGTTAAGATTAATGGACTACAACATCCAACCAACACACTCTGGATTTGGATATATAGATGTTTTTTTGTCAAAAAGTCAAAACCTCAACATTATTACTGACACGTTACAATTATTAACATCCCAACAAGCAAAAGCAGCATGAAATGTTTCGATGTGAAAAGTGACTTCAACCATCTGCTAGATTAATGAACTAATGTTGATTTCAGCTGTATTTGTGTACTGGTGTTCATGTGTTTTGTGTGTAAAAATTAAAGTAAGTAAAGCAGCGAGAGTGGCATGAAAAAAAAAAAAGTACCTTTATGACATCCGGTCCAAAAAACTCGATCAGTGGTGGCATCCTTGATTCTATTTTCATCCCTGTGGCCTCTGTGATGATCTTCCTTACCACACCCACCATCCAGTTAAAACCTGCACACACACACACACACACACACACACACACACACACACACACACATATAAAGCAAAATGTTTTGAGATTGACACTCAGAGACCAAAACCTCAGCTCAAGTCTCCAAAAGTCTAAACACATTTTCTGGCTTGCACCCAGTTTGCAATTCAACGTGGTACTTTTTTTGCAGCACACAGTTCTCCACATAAGACACATGAATCAGACATAAAGTCACTTGTTTGCCATTTCAAAAAACTGCCATTCAAAATGTCACATCCTTGGACCAATTGGCTGATACACGTGCCACCTGACTCATCAATCAGGATGCAAGCAATATAAAAAAGGACCACAGGTGAGTAACTGTTTTAGAGTTGTTTTGCCACTTGTGTGTGTGTAATTGTGTGAATTGTGTGTAGTGTTTTGACAAAATGAGCCCTGGTTCCACAATCGTGTTTCAGCAATCGTAAAAAAACCTGTAACAATAGTGTACAAAATGTGCTGAATATGTGATCCCGTCACACGCCGTAAAAACAATTTAACTTTGCAGCTCGATGGACTCTGCAGCTGCTGCAGGTCAGTTCTTTCATCTGTTTCACTTCTTCTCTTCTTTCACTTTGGCAGCGAGCCGGCGTGTTAGTCTCCACATTTATTGCTTTCTCTGACAGATCCTTCCGTTAAATAATGACTATGGATCAGAGTTAACAGGAGGGGAAACATCAGTATGGGTAGTTTAAGGACTGGTTTATGACCGGCCTTCTCTGGGAATCGCAGTATTTCCTTGCACCATTTGAAGCAGGAGGACCACTCCACAAAGTTTTACTGTACATGGTTTTTTTTAGGCACATTTAAACTTTTTTATGTCTATGTCGCTGTGCAAAAAACTAATTATTTCTCCAGTTCTACCTGCTGTGACAGACATGCAAAGCAAAAGACTTTTAGAGCAAAGATTCCTCGACCTTCACTTTAGTTTTTTTTCGTCTAAGTTTTGAAATATAAATCTTGAGATTCCTGCTTTCATGCTCCAATAAATTGCAAATTAATGGAATTTGGTTTATTGCGCTCAAAGAGTTGAATATTAACAAGAATAAAAAAAAATAAGTAATTTTGGTAGACTGACTTTAAAAATGGGTAAAGCTAAAAAAGGCTTAAAATATAATTTATAATGTCTGTGTAATTCAATTGGAGCGCCCTTGCAAATGACACCTGACTACTTCCTGGAGTGAATTATAATTTATTATTTTTTGGGGACAGACGGTGATGAGAAAACCAGCTGTATCGCCATGTAGTGCGACACCCACAGAGAAACCAGTGAAACAAATGTTACAGGCCTACAAACAGCCACAGGCCGTAAATTTGGAGGTCGGGTTAATCCTCCTCAATCTTCATATATCACCAAAACGTCAGAAAGCCATTATCTGTGGCAGGCTGCTGTGTAGCACTGCAACATCAAAGCGGGCCTTTTAGCCGTTTAAAAAGAGGTCCCCATTGGCTGGACTGATGGGGCTGTCACACACCCATAGATAAGCTCTATAGCCCCCATGCGGGCCCCAAGCCATACAGGCCCCTACACATGGTGATGTGGGACGGGTGTGTGTAATCTAACATTCCTCCGAAGGCGATTAACAAGTCTGTCTTCGTGTCGTTGCTCGACCAGCGAGCTGGTGTCCAAAAAGCCTCTCAAAAGTAAACACAAAAACCAAAAAGAAAAACATGTCACATTCCTTGAACGCACCGCGGCGACAGCAGGGATTTCACGCTTTTCTTCCTCTGAAGACCGCACTGTGAGCTTTTTGTGTTTTTAAGAGAGAGAGATTATGTGGTGCTTTTTAATATCAATAAATCATCACCACATTCACATTGCTCATTAATGCACTACAGTACCCAGAATTCCTGCAAAGTGATGTCAGTAAAGTGAGTATTCAATGGTTGAATGTTTGTCTTAAATGAATAAACCTCTAAATTGAACACGTTATATGTTGTTTTTTATTCGTGCAAAAACCCAAATGTAAAAACATAAATTCCCTGTGTGCCGGACTACTTTGTGGCCGGGTGCAGTGATTTTACAGAAAACCTTTAAAGATTCAGGTCTGTGACCGGAAGTGAACTCAGCTGACCTTACGTCAGTGTTTTCTAACTCTTTTGCCTGAAAACAAAGTTTTGAGGTATCGGCTAATTGTACTTCACATATTTCCATTTTCTTTATACTTGACCTTCATTTATTTGAACCAGAACCAGGCGCCTTAACCAACCTTTTCACTTTGTGACCTCCTACAAAAAAAACCTGCTTCGAAGGTTATCAGCTGGTTGTTATCAGCCTCATAGACATCCAGGAGACAGCTGCTTGTGTGAAACCAAAAGTCAAGGTTGACTTATTTTACTATGCTTTTGTCACATAATAAACGTACTTCACTGATGCCAAGTTACGTTTATTACGTAACAAGCATACTTATTTTAAACGAAATCAAGATCTTTTCCTAAATCCAACTAGTTTTGTTGTCTCAACCTAAAGTTGTTTTGCATCAATTCACAATGTTAAGTTTAACTTTCGCTTTCAGGTGGTAGGTGCAGTTTGTCCTGTTCGAAACATAACGCTGGCACGGATGACTGCTGAAAACACCCGTTCAACCGGCCGATAACATTCAAACTGGGTTTCACAAAAGGTGTGGCTCCTTTGGCTTCCATTATATATTTAGTATTTTACACTGTTGCGTCTACTTTTGCAAGAATCTGAATACTTCTTCCACCACTGTAAGGTGGTTTAAAAAAAACCTCACAGATGAGAGGAAAGTCTATTCAGTCATCGTTCATCAAAACGCCGTCCGTGCCACAACCTGCACAGACTTGAATCTTGTTATATCTTTTAGACACTTTTACTTTTATGAAAGTGTCCCGTGAAAAGCCAAAACTAAACGTTGATGCTACGCTTGTTAAGTAATGTAACATCTCTACGGCAGCACAGATGTCTGGCTTCTCTTCGATATAATGAGACTATATGGTCTCAAATTACCAAAAAACATACATTTGAAAAAACTCAACAGCGACGTCTCTTTCCTGAAATCATGACCCGGTTACTCGAGGTAATCCACAGACCTTGTTGTGCGTAGTTTCATGTAGGAACTAGTTCATGGCTGATATCTCCAGAATTGGGCAACTCACAACTAAATAATCTATATGGATAAATAGCACAACAAGTAAGAGGAAATATATGTATTTTGTATTTTGCGGTGAAATCTGTCGTGACTAACAGTCAGCGGTGTAAAGTAGATCACTCAAATACTGCACTTAACTACAGTTTTGAAGTACTTGTACTTTACTTGAGTATTTCCAATTTCTGGTACTTTATACTTCTAATCCATTACATTTTTAATATAACTTTAGGATAATTTATATAATTTGAGATTATTAATACGAAATATAATTAACAAATAAATTATGATGTTGTTAAATTAAAATGAGCTTCACCTTTACCAGCTGCAACAATAAAGTGATGAACATATTAATGCAACAATAATAATAATAATACAACTTTATAATATATATTATTCTGAAATGAGCCATTCTGCACAATTAGTACTTTTACTTAATTTAAGTATATGTTGATGCTTTCACTTTACTCAAATACATTTTGAAAATGCAGGACTTCAAACAAAGTATTTCTGTACTGTGGTATTACTGCATTTACTAAGTAAAAGATCAATAGATCAATAGATCAATAAAGTTACAATCATTAACATTTCAAACAACCATCGGAACGGAGATCAAAGGTCAGAGGTCGTAACAGATGGATCTCATTTTTCGGCGACCCCTATACAACTTTATTAATCATTTATTTAAAAAGATGTAATACCATCCGACAGCTGTTACTCTCCAACTGAACAGCTTTGAGAAAAAACTCACCACATTTGGGATAAGCCACCAGCATGATGTCGTCCTCTCTGGCCTCGATGTTCTCCAGAGCCTTTAAGTTATCCTCTGGGCACATGAGGCGCGGGTACAACACCCCGTTGTATCTGTACAACTTCTCCTCGTCCTTGATCTCCTTTGCAGCCTCCATCTTGGACTGCACTTTAGTGGCGAAGGCGTTGGTGTTCATCTTGAATCAGTAAAGCAAAGATTCAGCTTTTAAAAAAAAATGTATAGAAGAGAAGCTGCTTTCTGTGCAGCTGAGCGTCCATCCACTGCTGCCCTGAGAGGGAGTGAGTAGCACTGAGAAAGAGAGAGAGAGAGAGAGAGAAAGGGTGTGTGTAGCTGTAGTAAAAGGAGGAGGCACCGGGCACCTCCTCCTTTTCTTACACACACACACAATCACACACACACATACACATATGCAGGAAAATGTGTGTGTTTGTGAAAGAGTGAATGATGGGAAATGCCTGTATAATATCTACCAGATGGGAGGTACATGCTGATTGACTGTCCGCAGACCCCAAGTCACACACACACACACACACAACTAATTACCTATAAAGACTTTATAATCATCATATTTTCACATTCTTCTGTAGGTGTAGTTTATTTATGCAGCTCAGAATCACATTCACACTCTCGTTTGACAACCAGACCCCAAAGATCTCTGAAGAAGACGAGGAAAAACTCCCCCACAACCGCTTCAGAAGTAAGGACAGAACGAGAGAAAACGTTGAAAGAGTTCATAGTCACACTTCCATAGATGTGGAGAACTTGCAAGAAAGAGTTTATGAAAACACATGATAAAGAATTGAAGCAATAGAGGCCCTATTGTGGATCAAGCGCCAAAACTCCTACATTACCCATGATGCAAATCTATAGCTTTTTCTGGTGAACTCACACAGTCAACTGACTAGTATAACTCTTCAAGAGACCCAGAGAAATATTGAAATATACCATTTTAGACGAACATATCTATACCACACATTATGCCCAAAACTTCATGGGATTAGTCCATAAAGTGTGCATATCTGTAAAGGGGAGATAAAGTCGTCTAGTTTAATTTAATACCAATATATTAACGCTAGCTTCAAAAACTGAGCCTGCTCTGATACAGTGATGTCGGCCGCAGGTCTCAGAGGACTTTAGAGGGATTCAGAAATCAAGAATCAGTTCAATAGAAGTGCAGCTCTCAGGTCATAGGATGAGGTTTCCCAAAAGTAAAACGTTGTCTGCCTCAGCAGGGATGATTTCACATCCTCTGTCTGCTTTTCGTCTAGTGAGGGTGAAAGCTGGACTGTGGCTATAAATCATTTGTTAATAGTCCATTGACTTTCTCTACTTTCTCCAAGATACTCAGTTAAAGACATGAATCACTCAGCCAGCACGGTTTTAATCTATTTGCTTGTTGTCGTATAAAACCGCTGAGGCTTGTTTGTGGTTTCAGTCGCTCCACTATAAATGTTGAACCTGTGGAACCTTCAGCCTCTCTGGCGCATCAGTGAGGTCCAACACTGATGTTTGGCAGTTCTGGCTCACAGACGCTGTTCCGGTTCATCCCAAAGGTGTTGGATGGGGTGGAGGTCAGAGCTCTGACCAGGCAAGTTATTCCTCCCAGACTGGGGAAACCGTTCCTTCATGGAGCTGGCTTTTGCACACAAGGGCATTGTGTGCTAAACGGGGACGAACATTTGGATATACGTGTATGAAAATAAGCTGTTACTGAAAGCTGGGAAGTTTATAAAACAAAACCAAGAACCAATATATAGATACTGACAGATATTACTTACTCAGCTGTTTGCTATATGATGTGTTTTTTTCTGTGTTAATGTAAAATATCCTCATAAAATGATGAGCATGGGCCATAAAAGGAATCAAATTCATTTTTTTATTCGTGAAAGTATGTGAATTTTGCAACAAAGTGATGTTTTTTTAATATATATTATTATTCTTACACAACTGTTTTGTAATTTCCTCTAAATCAGTGTATAAAACACACACACACGCACACACACACACACACGCACGCACGCACGCACGCACACACACACACACACACACACACACACACACACACACACACACACACACACACACACACACATCTTTCTTGACCTGGTGTCTGACAAACTGTGATTGTGATTTGAGCTTTAAAACAACATGGTTGAACAATCAGGAATCAGATCCTTCGAATGTAGAGTTATGAGCACCCGAAATCTCTCTTTGTGTAAATCCAACATGAAAGATCTTTTTTATTATTATCAGCAATTTCCCTGAAGATACAAATACTTCATGCCGCTAACGCGTAATGTCTGTGTGTTTAAGAAGAAACAGAGTCCTCGACGGAGTCAGATGTTGTTGGCAGATTTAAAAGCATCACTTTTATTCATATATTCCGTACAGTGATTATCCGCAGTAGTGTTGTACATGCTCGCGTTGCACATGTCGTAGTTATCTGCTTGACAAATGTGGCAGGAAACAGATTTAGAGTCTGATCACGGCTGCAAACCAGATGGAGAAAATAATTTTACACTGTAGTCTGCACCACAAGAAATCTGTCTGTCTCACTTTCGAGCATATTTTTGCCTTCCACTGCATCTCCACTTCTTTGATCTTTGTGTATTTTAACTTTGTTTCTACAACTCTTCCTCTCTTTCTCCCCCTCCCTTACCCACTCTCTTTCCTTCATCCTGTCTCTCTCTCTCTCTCTCTCTCTCTCTCTCTCTCTCTCCTGAGGCGCCACTCAGCTCGGGGGCCTCTCAGTGTCAATTGACAAACTGCAAAATTCACCATTCACCACCGCACCAATGAGCAACTACATATTCCACACACACACACTCAACTTTGACCGAAATTCGCATGAACACACCCACAAAATGACGTTGAAGAGTTCCTCACCACACACACACACACACACACACACACACACACATAGAGCTCTTTGGGGCCCCAGACATAATACACACATTTCCACGCTTGAATCCGTCACGCTTCCATTTCTTTCTTTGGCACTTTACATGAATAATTTTTTAACCCCCCCCCCCGCGCTGACTCCTCCTGCTCCCTGTCTGAACAGCCGCAAAGCTCACTGCACACGTCTACATCTAAACGTTTCATTGCTTCAGCTGTAAAATTGTTATATATACTGTATATTTTTGTTGCACTGGTCTGTGTTTGGGATGATAAAGGCTGTCAATCAACATAAACATGAGCAGAACCTGCACCTGATTGGATGAATCATTGGTGTTTGCTTGGATCCAGGAGTAGAACGGCAACTAATGAGTATTTATACTAACGACTTATCGGCCGTTTATTTTCTAAATTCATTGTTTGGTCTATAAAATATGTTTGTTTTTTTATGTGAAAAAAACTAAGTTTTTGGAGTCTTCAAATGTCTTGTGTTTTTCTGACCGTTAGTCCAAACAATAAGGTATCCAATTTACCTAAATTATTCACATTTGAGAAGCTGGAACAATTGCCTTAAACAATTAATCATTCTTCAAAGTTAGTGCAGATTAATTTTCGTTCTACCAGTTCCTTAATTGTTTCAGCTGTGTCTGAGAGTTGCTGAAAGTGTTGACATTTGAATAAAAACGTATCTTTTCAGCCTGACTTTTGCTTATAATGTGTTAAAGCTATATTTTAATTTTCCTCTTTTATTGTTTTTTTGTTTCTCATTCATAATTGTATTCACATATAAATTTAAGTTTTTAGTTTTTGTGTGTGAATGGATTTGTTGACCAATGTTTAGCAGTTATTTTCTCCGGTCTTGATGGTATGATTATACTAGTTGAGATTGCATGTGATTTTAATCTATTACATCAAGGCTGTTGTACTGTATTTGTTTGAAACAACAGAGGTGAGAAACAGGCCGTGCAGGTGATGAATTGAGCTGAAACCAAATCAAGCAGTTCTCAGCGTCTTGCACATGATGTCATGTAAATTCAGTTTCAATTGTGGGATTCAATTCTGTTTTCCTTAAGCGGGAACATCTTGTGTTTCTCTTATCAAATAAATTTAAATTATTCAAATGAAAAGCAGCAAATCCTCACATTTGTGAAGCTGAAACCACACACACATTTAGAAAATATATGTATTTAACTATGTATGTCGTTGCTTTATATGAATATTGTAACTCAAATTAATTAATTAATTGACTGCTAATTAGCAATACTTCTTATTAATTCATCATTTCTTTATTACTTTATTTACCTAAAGATGTAAAGTAATCCAGGGAGACTATCTTACACTACACACTCCGGTACAGCAGGTGGCGGTGTGCACCGTATAAACACCGATTGCAACCCGCTGTTTAATCAGACGAAGAAGAAATAGTGCACCGGAAGTCCAAAATGGAGATGGACGGAATGATGTCCACGTCCTCGGGTCTGTCTTACCACAATGCCGGAGACTATTATCCCAGAAAGTTCGGAACGAAGCCGGACGTGGTACCGTCTGGAGTCATCGAGAGGAAAGTGGGCCCGCTGGATAAACCGGACATGGTGTCGGTGGATGTCATTAACGTCAGTGATTCAGGTTTGTGATGCTAGCAGGCTAACGGCTAACAACACGTCGGCAAACAGGCGGCTGTGCTAACCGACGGCTAACAGCTGATTCCGACTTTAGCTGTGGACGTCAGCGGAGCTTTTCAGTTTTTTCCGTTGTTAGCTGGTCAACACATTGATGGTGACCAGCTAACAACGGAAAAAACTGTCTTTTACGGTCCGTGTAAACCAGTTTAGTGGTCCGTGGATCTTGTTTGTAGACGGTAACGTGTATGTATAGCTAATCTAGCTAGCAGTGAACCTACTGTCAAGCCAGTTTCAACGTCTAGCTAGTGGTTAAGAATGAAATAATTAAAACGTTATTCAGATATTTTACTTCTGTAAAAGTGGAAACCTTAATATTACAGTAAAAATACGCAGTTACACGGAAGTTAAAGTCAAACAAATATTTATATATGGTATACAGAGATGTAACCAGGTAGTACAAGTAAAGAAAGTGAAAATACTGATATTGTGTTTCTATTAAATATTATGGTAATTCAACAGGAACAATTCATAGATAGGATGGAGTCTCGGTGGAGGACCAGTTCTAAGTTAAAAAAGTTGCTGGATTGTAGACACACCTTTATTGTCTCAATGCATGTATGTAATCAGCTGAACTACAACAACATTGCCCCATGGGTTAGGAAAGAGTTGCAGTACAGTATAGACATTAACAAAATAACACCAAAGTTGCAATAAACCAAAATGATCTTTTATCTAAAGCGAAGAACACGCTGGTTATCTTACACTAAAATGCAGAAACCGTAGCTCATTGTCAGACAGTCTACCGTTCATCATGTTTTGTTGTTCTTCCATGTTGACGGTGGTGTCTGTATTCGTCCACAGATGTCCACTTGCACAGGAAGAAGCATGAGCACGAGGCATATGTCTTGGTGAGTGTCTCTGGGGGTTCTATTGGATGGGTTTTAGGGTTAATTACTATCCTTTATTTCCTCACCTCTGTAATATTATGCACACACATAATGATTGTACTGGAGCTTTCATTTCTTCTCAAAGTAGTCCGCTCTGTGTTTACCATGACTTTTGTTCTTTAGTGTGTATTCATGTCTTTAAAGACAGACTGGGCTGGTATGTGTTAAACTTCGGAGAACAGGTTTTAAGACTGGACCCAAGCTTTGACTTAAGAGTCAAGTTTTTTCTTTCAGAACCATTTGGATGGGAGAGTCATACAAGATAGTAATTTCTTGATAAAAGTCCGGTGGTACTTTTTTCGTAGAGTTTAAGGGAAACATTTGGTGTACAGTTATTTCTCTTGTATTTAATGCGATGTTTCTTCTTTTGGGTGTTTGATTACTTTAAGATGCCTATATTTAAACAGTGAGGGGCATTATTATCAGCCATCAAATTGTGCAAATATGTGCATTAATATGATAACTTTCTCATAAGTAAAGAGACTCTGCGGTTTGGAATACCCCAAGAAAATATTTCTGCAGATTAAATTGTTACCAGGTGCGTCTGTAACATCCAGTGTAGCTAAAGTCAATGTTGTACACTGACTCACCACTTGGTGGCAGTGCAGATCAGGCTTTGCCTCCATCTCTGCATTACTGTCACAGACTTGATGAACCTGATTGTACCTAAATTAATCTAAACGTCATTCCTGACATCTGTACAAAAATATTCTAGCCTGCATTTTATTTAGCTGCACACTACACTTCATCAAATGTTTCATTATCTATTGTCAAGTTAAAAGTTCGTTAGTATTGATATTTATTAATCGTTTGTTTTAATTTGCAGGGCACCATTCATCCGTTCAGGAAGACGCACAAATCCTTCTTTGGAAAACTTCAGCAAGAATTCAGACTGGTCACCTCAGATAGACGGGTAAGTGTGTGTGTGTGTGTTTAAGTACATAGTAAACATATAACGTCACACTTCTTCTCTTTAAAGGAGCTGTACATTCAGAACATTAATATAGCATCAAACAGCTGTTATCGATGTACAGGTGCTCTTCACTGCTCTAATGCGGTGGTTACAACAGACGGCGGTTATAACTGATAACCCAGGTACCCCGTGGAGGAAGCGTAGCTCCCACCCTCTGGTTCCCCCTCAGGTTGACCCTGTTAGCCCTGTCAGCACTTTTGACGTTTTGTGGTTTGCATCGTAAGCGCTTCTAGCACTGTGAGCCGAAAGCCGCCGGCTCAGGCGCCTCCATATTGAGAGCCATTTAGAGGCAATCAAATTGCTCCCATTCTCAGATCTCTCACCTTTTAAAAAACATAAAAATGAGCTTCATTCTTTTTTCTTTTTTTTTTTACTATCAACCAACTGTATCCGCCTGGTTATCATCATCCAAACAGCATCTTTCCTCCTGGTTTTAACTCGGCAGTTAGCGTCTGGAAAGTCCTCACTTCATAATCCCACTGTGCTGTAAGCTGTGTCACACTCGGTCAAACCCAAACACCTCCAGTAATCCTGATTTTCTAGCAGGTCACCGTGTTCCAGTGAAAGCAGCAGCGAGTAAAATACCACCAGCCATGAGCTGACAGTCGGTCCACTTTGTCTGACAGCTTCCAACTGTTGTCTCAATTTCTGTATATTCTGAATATAAATATAATGTGATAGCATTTTTCGGTGGGCCAACTGAGCATGAACTTGTTGGGTGTGAAAATGATGAACATTATTTAGAGGCAGAAGAAGGCACTTCCTTTATTGCAGGCTGATAAGAAAGCATTTAATATTCCACATCAGCAGTAACACAAAACAACAACAACAGAGTTTGTCTTAATTTCCTGCTCAAAAAACATGTTTAGTTCAAATGCTTGAAGTGATTTAGAGTAGATGCAAAAAAAGTAGGAATAGTTTCCCATCAAAACAGGGACAGATGTAGAGTTTAAGCTAAAAATGCTTCTCAACAACACTGGAGATATGATAATGAACGTAAAAGGATTTCAGACGTGATTGGTGTGTGTGTGTGTCAGTGTTATTGTACTATAATCCACTTTGACCACATACTGGCAGGGGGTCTTGCTTCCCCATAGAGCCTTGGATTGGATTACACGGTGTCGTACACGGCTTACGGACCAAACATAGTTCAAACCGGCGGAAGCTGAGATGTGCTTCCTCATCGCCTCATCGCCCTTGTCTCACGTCTCCTCTTACCTTTTGTAAAATATAACAAAGTCTTGTCCACATATTATTTCAGGTAGCCTGCAGCTTTTACAGCCTACATGTTTTAACACCAAATATATGCTATTTTATGCCAAATATATCCAAATAAGCCTTTAAACCATTGATGGACACCTCAGCCTCAGTAGGCCTTGAACAAAGTGGAAACACCTCGCACACTGTTCTGACGTCAGCAGTCAGGGATTGCCTGCGTCCGCCGGTTTTCATAACTTCCCGAAACTGCTAACATCTAACTCGCACTCTACGCACTGATCGATCAGGTGTGTTGAGGTGAGGAGTTTCTCTCTCTTCTCCAGTTTCATGTGAACAATAGAAGAAGCTTTGGTAGATTAGGCCACAGCATAACCAAACCATTAAAAATGAAAGAAACTAAATAAAGTGCCAAATCAGCCCTCCTCATCCTCCTCGTTGGCCATGAAGGATGAAGAATTTGCACAGCAGCAGGGACACAAAGCGCTCCAAGCTCCGACAGCACTAGATCCTGCACCTCCCATAATGCAACTCAATAGTGTCTCCTCATTAGACCCTGCTCGACTTGACAACCCTCTGTTCTGACTTCACGACTAGTAAAGCCACCATGTATGTGTAAAATCAGTTCGGTTCCACTTTAAGTTCCTGTAAAGATGTACTCAGAGTCAAAGTTCTCTCTAAAACAAGTTCACATTAAGTTTTTGAAGAGGACATGAAGTAAACTTAAAGCAGCAGCGAGTTACTGACGCTGCTTTTTATCGGATGAATTTCAGAACAGCCTAAGAATTGCAATGCCGGTTATTCACCATGTCTGTCATACAGTACGTGTTTGTAGTGCTGGACATTGGTGCTTAAAGGTCGCCAGTCACTGTTACAGTAACAAAATGTCGGCAGAGACGAGACATGACCGGGGGGACAGAAGAGTGAGCACCGGTCATCATCTTATTTCTGCTGTAACTCCTCCGTCTACGTCAACAGGCCGCCGCCGATTCATTATGTAAGTAGCTTTATTTTGAGAGGAGGACACGGCCACCCTGAACACGCAGAACCCCGGCGGCTCCAATCCGAGGAAAGAGGTTGATTCGTGTTTTTCATTGCGACCGTAAGCGAGCCGTGTCGGGGAGCGACGGCGGCGTGCTCCAGAAGTCCCACTACTCCCCCTGCACGTACTCCCAGTCTGTTAGGATTAAACTGACCTCTCCTTCTTGCTCCAACCTCCCTTCTTCAGAGGCTGATATGAGTCACGCTTCCGCTCATCACGGTGACACACATTTCCCCGATGCTGCGGCATGGCACGGTGCTCGACAATGATGTAATGAGGCCTGGCGTCAGCGTGGGCTCCTTATTTCATACAGTACCTGGTAACTGAAGTGCTGCAGCTCTGTCACTCCAATGTCACATGTAACCTCAATATGTTGGCTCGCGGTTATGCAGCCGGACACCACGAGCGACGCAGCCGCCGACGGACGGACGGACGGGGGCAGCAGAGCGTCAGGATTTTACAACCATGCCCTCTCCTCCAGGCGCTGAGTGTCTGTGGATGTGAATGGGGGTTGGGAATGTTTTGGGCCAAGTGCTGTCTCTCTGTTTGCACACACAGACACATGCACCCATGTACGCGTACGCACACACACACACGCACACGCACACTGTGGGTCTCCCATGCCTGTCGCTGGCTAGTGCTGTCACCAGACGCCCCAGTGCTGTCATAACACAGCACACCACAGTAATTGTAGATTTCACAGCACTCGGCGCTCCCCACCACGGCATATGACTCCAACACGAAGTGACAGGCCAGGACACACACACACACACACACACACACACACACACACACACACACACACACACACACACACACACACACACACACACACACACACACACACACACACACACACACACACACACACACACACACACACACACTCTCTCACTCGTTCCCTTGTTCCATTTCTTATTTCCCTCTTCTCTGACACACACAAACGCACTCTCTTTTTCTGCTCTGAGGGCGAATTTAGACTCGCGTTTCTTTCATTTTTTATGTAATTCATTGAACATTTTGCTGAATAGACATTTTGGCTGATGGAGTAAGAACAGTGTTGAATGGTCTCCGATACACATTGTACAAAAAATGTGTTTCTGGTCTACTCTCTTTGGTCATTTGTACCCAACACTTAAACAACATAACCTGTTTGTGTTTCTTAAAGAATGACTTGGGGGGATTTCTTGTAACTCAAACCTGCTGATGTTCCAGATGTGCAGATCTGCTCTTTCTCAGCACTGAGCCTGTTGTCTGCTCTCTGGTCCTCCGGATGTGACCTTCCCCTGAGCTGGTATTTCTGCGATGAACTGATTCAGACTGTAGTGACTCGTTCAGTCAGAGAATTCACCCAAATCTCCCGGCACAGCAGGTCGACCGCGGGGCAGGAAGCTCACTCCGCATGCAGCAGCCAAAACCCAGCAGCTCCCAGTCGGTTTGTAGGTTTGGATTTAGATTAGACGGCGGCTGGTCATCTGCCAGAGCGTCTGCCACACAGGACGCTGACTGACAGCCGGGGAAACCCTGTGCAGGAGAAAACGCTTGTATAATACTTTCTGTGGGTTAGCTTCATGTCATCCCGGTTATCCGTTTGGGCTTGTGGACAAATATAACGAAAGATGCTAGTGAGTTGCATTGTGTAGGATCCAGTGTTTAACCCAATACATCCCATATTTCCTTCTCCTATTCATTTCTATGGGGCTGATGATATTGATTGGTAATTAACCTTTCTTCATCAACATTCGTAGAACCAACTATTAGTTTGTTCAGCTGTCCTGACTTTATTATGGCATGGTGGTGTTTTCTCTTTTTCAAAAGAAAACATGACGTTAACACAATGATCTCTCCCCTCGTGCGTAATGAATGACCTCAGTCGGGCCTCAAGCCAAAGGTTGAGCCACGCTGCTCCTTTTTCTTATTGTTCTTAAACTGTTATTTTATTTGCTTGTTGTCGTTTTCAGTCGTGGAGGATCCTGCTGTTCGGGGCTCTCAACCTGCTGTGTACCGGCTGTCTGCTGATGTGGTGCAGCTCCACCAACAGCATGGGTGAGCACACACAACATATACACACACACACACATACATATATATATATATATATATATATATAAAACAAACACAGTGACAGATATACACATGCAAACTGACACACATAGACAGATGTACACCGAAAAAACACACACTTTGAGACTCTGCAACCAGACATTAACAGGCGGAGATACCCGTCTACACACAGTAAACACAGATTGACAGTTACACACACTTTAACACATGCACACAGAAGCGTGCGTGCGTGTGTGTGTGTGTGTGTGTGTGTGTGTGTGTGCGCGCGCACGCTGCAGCTTTAAGCACACACTGAACAAGTCAAAGTGTGTTACCAGTGTTGTCTCACCACAGGGGTTCAGATTGATCCTGCTGCCGATGTGTGCGTGCTCGTGCACGTGTGTGTGTTTGAGGGGGGGTCACCTCACTCAAAATATGGCACTTTAAAGGGCATGTTGAAGAAACAGAGTCCTTCACAGCGTCTGTTTTTAGCCTCTGGTGCTACAACACAGAGAACACATCTGTCATATTGACGGACATGTTTTTTCTTTTCTTTTTTTTTTTCTCTCCCCAAATACACACAGCAGAGCAGGAGAATAGCACGTTTATAAAAGGTTTTAAAGGATATTTCTGGTTTATAACAACTCTATTCTTATTTCTTAAATCATCATTTCTATTAGTAATAATAATCTTGCGCTCATCAAAGTTTGACGGCCCAGAAACACAAGCATTCAGGATCAGACGAACCTCCAAGTTAGTCAAACGTATATGGAAGAGAACATGAAGGATAACGGTAAAATTATTATTATTTAAATATTGTTCGTCTCTGCCTCCCACAACTATCAGTGTTGGTCCTAACTGTGAGTGTGTTTGTTTTATCTCGTGAGCTCTGTGTGTGCAGAGCAGCAGCACTTAAAACCATTTCTCTGCCTCAGCTGAGCTGTCCACTGGTTTCGCTCTGGATGATGTGACACGCTCATATTTAGGAGGCAAAAAACACACACACACACACACACACACACACACACACACACACAGAGCCACATTTAAACTAGCATACATGGAGGGTATTGCAGTGATTGCAGGTACGCAAGGCCGTAGGAGAAATTAGCAGATTTTAAGGTTAAGGAGAAGTTACCTGTGGATGTGTTGAGAGTCCCGCATACAGCTGTGCAGTGAGACAGCTGTGCAGTGAGACAGCTATGCAGGGAGAGGCGGTGTTTATGGTCAGCGAGGCTCGTGTCCGCCACCAACATTAAACCCTCTCAGGGATTCCATCACTCAGGAAAATGCTGCCACGAAAAGAACAACATGCAACCTTATCCCCGCTACCTCTGCCTGCAAATGCAGCAGCATAAGCCACACACACACACACACACAGCGGTGGCGTCGGGTGTCGTGCAGACAGGAAGCGAAGGACAGAGGTATTGAACAAGCGGGGGAAGGCGACCCCGCCGTCGATATTCGGCCCCCGATGAGAACAACCGGAGCAGACAGCGGCCCCGTCTCAACACTATCAGTCAGATTCCTCCTCGTGTATTAAGTCTCCTCCGCTCACTTGATCAGCACTCCAGTATTTTACACATTCAGAAGTCCGTCTGCTACTTCAGTATTTCCATTTATCTGACAGATTTAATGATGCTGAGATAATGACGAGTGATGCGTTGGTGTATGAAAAGTCAAAGTATTACATTTGAGGATTTCTTTGGGTGCCACAACAAAACCAGTCGGTGCATTTTGATAGTTTGTCCATGTCGCTCACCCCTAATATCCAATGAAAGTTGAATGTTTAAACAACGGATACAGAGCAAGTGGAATATTCAAAATAATCTTTATTTAAAAGATAACAGGCAAAGCCGTCTTAACTAAAACTCTAACATTCTCCAGTATTCCTCAAATCCAGTCAGGCAACACTGTGGGGACATCGACTAAATGGTGTTTGAACTATTTAATTATTTTCAGTGCCTAATCTATTTCCAATGAAAATAATACATTTGATGTTTGAGTTATAGTTTTTTTTTAATCTTTGTTAAATCAGCCATTGATTTAGTTTCTTGTGCGATGGGCTGACGGACCAGTCTGCTCTGCTGGGTCGTAAACAAACTGGACTGAGTCTCATTATTCTCATTATTCTCATTCAGCCTCAGCCGTCGATCCCACACACACCGACAGTTAGAGCAGTGAGCTCATGTCTCTGTGTACGCTATGTATGTGTACATCCAACGCCTCCAGTGCAGTTCCACTTTTAGTTTAAATGAAGCATAACCTTCATAGAAGTTTACACACACACACACACACACACACACACACGTCCCTTTTCATATGTGCAGGCTTTACATGCCGGCAATCTGCTGCAGGAACACATGCATAGAAAGACACATTTGTTTGTGTATATACTGTATATACACACACACACGCTTCTCTGGCCCCATTAGCTCATGACTAACGGCTTAGCAGCCGTCTAAATGCGCACACACACACACACACACACACACACACACACACACACCCACGTACGTACGGACGGCGGTATAGACTCCATCCATGCCTTGCTAGTGCACTGAGGCGGTTAACCCTGTGAAGCTGCAGTAAGAGAGTCATAGGGCAACTTATACAGACCTACTGTTCCTGATCTAATTTCCTGCGTGTGTGTGTGTGTTAGTTAAGAGAACATGGAACCAGAGTGTAGTATGGGTGTATGTGTATGTGTGTGTGTATGAATCTATCTTTTCCGAGCCCACAGACTGTGGAGGGAACATGGTGCAGACACGTCTTTCCTAAGAGTCACACATGTGTTGACAGTGAAAATAAAAGGTGTTTGTGTTCACAAACTAACAATATTCTTCCTTACAAGTAGCATTAATGTGAGTGACTGACCGTACTAACTCGCCCCACTTTGAATAAGAAGCAGACGTGAATGCAGACGCTTTGCCACTTGGAGGCAGCAGAGCCTGCTCAAAATGCAACGAGCATATTATCACCTTACAAAGTCGTTATGTCACTGCTTCGGTCTCCTCCTGAGAAACATGTCTGCTTATTTAGCTGCTAGATGTTCCTCTTTCTATACCAGCCCTTTTACTAAAGGATGATGTAATGACTCACGGGGGCCCATTTGGCCCTTAGAGACCAAACAGTACCAGACAACAATACTACGTCCATGTCATAGTGTCTTTAAACTGATCCCGTCTTCAACTCACCTGACGCTCTACTGCATTTGATTCTACTTTGAAATCTACTCCATCTTAATTGACTCAGTGATGACAACCAGCTGCTGTATGTTTGTGTACGTAAAGGTTGGGGTGTGTGTGTGTGTGTGTCCATGTGTGTGTGTCAGTGCTGTTTAAGCAGAGTCGTTGTTGCACTGTTGCTGAAACATAAGCTGATGATTCTACAGATGTGTGTGTGTGTGTGTGTGTGTGTGTGTGTGTGTGTGTTTGTGGTCACGCTGGTCCTCTCGTATCAAATTGTGCATTGGACAACTGGATCAGCTTTCAGTCTTACAAAGCAAAGACATCAGCTTTTTGTCTCACTGGACCAGACACACACACATACACACACACACACACACACACACACACACAGCAGTTTAGGCATCTGTGTGTCTGTCCAATAGTCTGTCTGTTTCCTTTTTTTCTCCCTCACTCCAACGATCACAGACAGCCCACTCCTTTGTGTCACTTAGACCCATGTCTTCCCCTTTCTCTTTCTGACACACACACACACACACACACACACACACACACACACACACACACACACACACACACACACACACACACACACACACACACACACACACACACACACACACACACCTCAGCTCTGCTTTTCACCTTCGCTCACCCTACTCTCCCTCTCTCTCCTGTCTCTCACTTCTGTCTGTCTCCCATCACTCGTTCCCCTGACCCCACCCCTCTTGTCGCCTCTTCTCCTCCCAGCTGATGGATGGACAGACTGTCTTCCATCTCCACTGCCTCCTTGTGTGTGTGTGTGTGTGAGTGTGTTTGCTTGCTTGCTTTGTTTTAGAGTCTCTGTAGTCCATTTGCACTCTGTTTGACGGATCTGGACGCAGTATAAAAACAGTTTACATATACAGACAACCAACATATTAATTTCCACAGTGATTATTCTCACAAACTTCAAACCATGAAACGTTGCTACAGATCTGTGAAGCTGATTGAAGGATCTTTTCCTGCTGTCTTCAGTGCATGGAAATAACACGTAACGTAAACGTGGATGTAATTAAAAGAGTTGGCATGCACCCAATGTTAGCTTGTGACCCATCATCACAGGATGTGGCCTTCGCTCGAAACTGAGTTGTGAACAGTTGAACCAAGACGGACTTTTGACGTGAAAGCAGAATAGAAATAGTTTTTGTAATTTTCTTTCCCCATAACAATATATTTATTTACAATCCATTGAAAGTCAGTATATATGATAGTATTTAATTATTTCCCAGCTCTCTGGTGTATTGTAGTACTATGTTTATTTCTGTGTGTGTGTGTGTGTGTGTGTGTGTGTGTGTGTGTGTGTGTGTGTGTGTGTGTGTGTGTGTGTGTGTGTGTGTGTGTGTGTGTGTGTGTGTGTGTGTGTGTGTGTGTGTGTGTGTGTGTGTGTGTGTGTGTGTGTGTTCTCCAGCTGTTTTTCGGCCCAGAGCAGCATTGAGAAACCAGGTCAAGTGTCTGTTCCACAGACGACTAAACACACCTCCTCCTCCTGCTCCTCTACTCCTCTTCATTTAGATAAAAAAACGAACCGTTGATATGAGTAAGAGTGTGTGTGTGTGTGTGTTAGTGTAGAAGCAGAGAGTTTATTTCAGATTTTAATTTCTAACTGGCTCACCGTTCAGACATAAGGAGGGTGAATACACGAAAGTGTGGAGGTCAAAAACATAAAACAATTTATTGAATGTTATTTATTTTATGTTTTGTGTCAGTGCAGTGTTTGTGTGCATATCCATTAGTTTGTTTGTTTGTCATCCAGAGACAGTTGAATGTACATATGTAATCTGAGGTGTGTGTGTGTGTGTGTTGTCCCCGGGCCCTCAGTGTTCCTGTGTGTCAGAACACAGCTGGTGAAGCAGTCCGTCCCAGAGGGCCTTGAGTACAGCCAACACACACTCACAGTAACTGTGTGTGTGTGTGTGTGTGTGTGTGTGAGATCAGCTCCTCTTACTCCCCATACAGCCACCACATCTGCTTTTTCTCTCAGTTTGTCTCGATCACCTAAACGCGCTGATGATGTCTGTGAATCTGCTCCCATGGGATCCACCTTTGCAAAGCACTCCGACTGCCATTAACAGTCATGTATATTCTGATCTATGAACTCTTCTAGTGTCCAATCAACAGTTAAAAACCATATATATATGAAAGTTTAAAAGACTGCTTTTCCGCCTGATTTCAAAAAACCTTTGCAACAGTGATGATTTCCGTGTTTCACTGCCCTCTCTGTCCTCTAGGTTCGGCTGAAACGGGTAAAGAATTGAATTAAAAGTTATTTCAAGCTTGAACACAATTCACATTCTTTCCCCTGAAAAATGCAGAAAGACTAAAACACAATTGAAACAGCAATCCGCCACCATATCTTTAAAAAACCCAGATTATTCCATTGCTAGCTCACTAGCGTTACCTCAGACTAAGACCGAGTAGTTGAAGACTGAACACACACGTGTGTGTGAGTCCCTCTCATAGATGTGATGGTGTAGCTCACGATAGTCCTGTGACTGTGTTAGACCCTTAATGCAGACGTCGTATGCATAGACTGGAGTCAACTCCCAGGATACGAAAGTTGATAAAAACGCTTTTATTCCTAAACTTAAAACCAAGTATTCATGCCTGTAAGGACTGAACTCGAAAAATGCAGGGAGGAGCCTGAACATACCGGCGCTTAGCTTCCCTAATGGCAGTTTTGTCTTAACAGATGATGTTACATTGATCACCATCAGAGTACAGGGTCAGGGCACGGGGGGCATGAAGGCGGGGTGGGTGTAGCGCTGAGTTTGGTTTAACGTATCACGGCCAGCTGCCTCTCAAATCCCACGCGGAGATACGAGGATCCATTTGACTTCGGTCTGGTTTCATATCGACAGAAGCTGCTCGTCACATGTCGGGATGACAAGCTGTCTGTGTGGGCCACGGTCACCAGGGAGTGTGTATGTATGTGAGTGTGTGTGTTAACCATATGTAGACATGCTTGTTTTTATGCATGCTGCATCATATATATGTGTGTTTTGAGATTCAGGGCTTTGAAAGGCACCTATGTGATTTAGGTGAGATTGCAGTTTCTTACATGTTTAATTGCTCAATATATAATGATTTAACGGCGTTATTATGGGTGGATCATAATTAAAAGACAGTTTTATTTGTTGATCTTAGAACAGGAGACGATGTTCTTGTCTCTAACCACTGCTACAGACTTTATAACGACTAATTCAGGGGCTCAATATACTCAATTTAGTCATTTGCACCCCCAAATGTATGAATTTACCCCATTACCCTCCCTCCCTGACCGACTGACCCTCCGACCCTCCCTCAGGTCCAGTCTCATGTTTCTCCCTCAGTGGTCAGCAGTGTCAGCACTGGGCAGTGTTCCCAACCTCCTCCTCCTTCTCTCACTAGTTCATCTGTTCCTCCTCTTCCTTCTCTCCTCTCTCCCACCTCGCCCTCCTGTCCCTGTCCCGTCTCCTCCTCCTCCTCTTCCTCCTCCATCGTTCCATCCTTCTCTCGCTGGTTCATCTGTTCCTCCTCTTCACTCTCTCATTCCTCCCTGGAGAGCCTCCTCACCGCAGCAGTTGAGGCGTTCGATAGAAGCTTTTAGTTTACATCTGCAGCACACAAGAGCTGACCTGACACCACGACCCTGTGTGCGTGTGCGTGTGCGTGTGCGTGTGCGTGTGCGTGTGCGTGTGCGTGTATTCTGCATCTCACTTTACTGTTTACCGGAACCAGTGACACTAAGCTGCTATTTGCTGTGGTTGGCACATCCAGTGAGTGAGTGTATGTGTCTTTCAGGTGTGTAAGGCAGTGTTAGAGGAAGAATACAGATTCTTTACTTCAGTAAAAGTACTAATACCACACGGTAATAATACTCTTACAAGTAAAAGTCATGCGTTGAAAATGTTACTTCAGTAACAGTCTCAAGTATTTAACTATAATCTACGTAATTTATTGAAAGTTTAAAATGTCCTCTCTGACTGTTATACAAATATGTATGATATTACTTAGTTATTAGTCATACATCAATGTAAAAAGCAGGATTTTACTTTTGGATTTAAATAATCAATCACAAAGTTGATTAATCGACCATTCCTTTCCGCTGTACTCACAAAAACCTTTATCTGTGAAGTAACTGAAGTTGTCAGATAAATGTAGTGGAGTAGTAATATAAAGTGTCATGACTCAAGTACAAGTACCTCCGATGTGTACTTAAGCACAGTACTTGAGTAAGTGTACTTTGTTGTATTCCACTAATGCACTCAGGTCCCGTCTCATGTTGCTGCATGTTGTTTTTTTTCAGCATGTTTCGGTACTTCAGCACAGTTTTTGATACTTTGTGCGTCACACAATTCATTCAGTTCTCCAAACATCTGTAAGTTTGATTTCCAGCTGTAGCTGTGAAGCATTAGAAGTCATCGTGTAAAGTGTCCTCAAAGCAAGAAGTGAACAGAAAGAAGTTAAGATATATGAAAAACCGTCATTATGGTCTTCATCTTTTCTGGTCGGTCCTGTGTGACGAACACTTCCGTCAGAAAAAGCAACCAAAACGAAGCTTAAAATTGTGATATTTGTTCTCTCGGCCTCTCTGTGATGGTTGTTTCCATCGAGGTGCATGACGTATATGTTGCAGTGAAGTTTCCTTGAATACTTCACTCAGACAATAAAGTGTGATAAATGAAGTGCTCATATATTTAATATGCTTTATCTCTTATGTGCGCATTTACTGTGAATGTGCTTACGCGTAGTGTAGTATTGTGTGTGTGTGTGCGCGCTGCTCCTCTCCAGACAGCATTAAATATTCATCCTCCTGCTCGTATTTCTCCTCTCTCATCTGTTTATCCTCCCTTCCCTTCTTCCTCCTACCTTTCTAAAACCTTAAGCCTTCCTTCCTTCCTTCCTTCCTTCTCTTGCCATCTTTTCTTTCCATCGTTTGCAGTTTGAAAGGACATGAAAAGTGTAAGAAGGTAGTAATAGATAGGAAGGAATGTTAAATTAGGCTAAAGGAATTGAGTGAGCTGACAGACTTCTTCTCCTCTATTGATCAGTTCTGAACCCCCCCCCCAAAAAAACAACAGGGATTTGAATCCGTCGCTCTGCTCTGGGTATAGAGTTCAGGTCCTGTGGGGCGACTGTGTGTCTCTTGATGTCTCTGCATGTGTTAAGATGTGTACATCTGTTTGTGTAGTTCTGTTTAAGGTACGATCATATTCTCTGATTATTCAGGTGTGTGTGTGTGAGTGTGTGTGTGTGTGTGTGTGTGTGTGTGTGTGTGTGTGAGAGACAGACAGGAATAATGTCCCGTCTGCTCTGTTTGTTGCTCTGGTATCACATCCACACGTCCTCTGGGTGTCAGTGTTTGTAAGCAGGAGACTTAAAAAGGAATTGAACCGGGTTCTGTACGTGTGTTTGTGTGTGTGTGCGTGTGTGTGTGTGTGTGTGTGTGTGTGTGTAAACCTATCCGAGCACAGCGAGGGGGAAATTTCAGCCCACTTATTGATTTGGTCCGGCCCGTTTCAGGGTCACTGTGATGTCAGCGTTTGTATTATTATTGCTTTTATTGTCTGCTGCTTTTAATTCAACACAACACGATGACATCAAACCTCATTGATTCCTGTGGGTAGACGAGCTGCTGCATATCAAAATAACAACAGGACGCAGCAAAAAAAAGCACTTCAATCAATAGAAGTTCAGGCGTTGAACACAATGAAACTGATGATTACCAGCAGAAAGTTCGGTAAACCTGCAGAAATCCGTCTTTGTGCTGAACATAAGACTCTACGGCATCTCGGAGGGAAGGGTGTTGTGCTTTTGTGAGTGTATATATGTTAAGGGCTTGATTTTTCGCTGATATAGAGTACTTTTCCTCAATGGTGTAGATATTGTCCTCCTCACTACCTGTAACTCTTTCACCACCGGTGTTACGGATTGTCTCGTTCACTCTCCCTCTACCTGTCTGTCTGTATAAATGTCCTTCACCCTGTCTGTCTGTCTGTCTGTCTGTCTGTCTGTCTGTCTTCTAAACTCTCTCTGGCCGTCTCTCTGCGTCTGTCTCCCGGTCCCTCCCTCTGCCCGTCCGCGTGTCTCTCCGCCTCAGTCCGGCTGCCCGTCTCTCTTTCTACCCGTCTGTCTCTCCGGAGCCTCTCTGTCAGGATTACATGGTGTCAGGTTGGCCAACATGGACACCGGTGGTGGGGAAACAAAATGTTCCTCTCTGCACAAAGCCGCTCTAATCCCTCATCCCCCCCCCCCCCCCCCCCCCCACACACACACACACACACACACACACACACACACACACACACACACACACACACACACACACACACACACACACACACACACACACACACACACACACACACACACAGCAGAACCTGATTACAGAAAGCTGGTGGACGGGCGTTAGGACAGACAGACGGACGGACAGGACAGCGTCTCTCTGTGCTGGCTGGTTAACTGACTGATTAGTTGATTGGCTTTTTGGCTCACTGACTAATTGACTGACTTTGCTAACTGACCCAGCTTACCTGTTCTCTAATTGGCTGCTGTGCAGGTGAGTGAAAGCCTGGCTGACTGTCCGTCTGGTACAATGACTCGATAACTTATTAAGTCAGTGGCACTCGAGCCTGATGGCCAGTTATCTAGTCATCTAGTCAAGTAACTGCTGACTGTCTCACTTTCAGACCTGAGAAAACACGACCATAGTTAGCAAGTTGCACATCATTATTACACCTCGATAAAGCTAATGCCATCAACACAACAACCACAATAAAGCAATAGTTCAGTCTTGTATTTGTTGAAACCGTATTAATGTTGTAGTGCTATAAATATTTGAGTTTTAATGGTCTTTGTTTTTCCCGTTCTGTCATTTCAGCCTTAACCGCCTACACGTACCTCACCATCTTCGACCTGTTCAGGTGAGTGTGTTCTGCATCGGCTGTGACATGAGCGTGTTTCTTCTCATGAGCTTTATTCCCACATGATTGTACGTGTACATTTTAACACAGAGAGAGAGAAATAAACCAGAATTTAATGAATAATCCAGCTTCTTACATGTGAAGATATCATGCTTTATTTGTCTAATATGATATCAAATAGATTTCCTTTATCTTTTCTTATTTTTATGAAAATAACTGATGCATTCTGATCATTTTTGATTGTGAAACAAATTGTGTGAGATGTGAGACAACACTCTTTGTCTGCTCAGCTGTGTGTTGCTTTTTCTTTTGATGGAGAATTTCCACTCATGAAAAATTCATTCTGAGATTATAATGAATAAAAGATAAATTACAGAAGAAGTGAACTTCAGCCGACCTCTCTGTTGTTCTACCAGTGGTCTCTCTCTGCGCTGTCTTTTCTCTGAAACCTGTGTTTCCTCCCTCAGTTTGATCACATGTCTCATCAGCTCCTGGGTGAGCATGAAGAAACCAAGTCAGGTGTACTCGTTTGGGTGAGTTCACCATAATCATCTTTCTGTCATACCGTGTTTATCTATATCGTCAAAGCTCCATCTGTGTTTGTTTATGTGCTCTCATTCACTGCTGTCACAGAAACACACACTCACACACACACACTGTAAACACAGATGTAGCATTGGCTGAAAAGCTTCAGTTACTGTTGTCTGGCTCAGCCGAACGGCTTTTGTGTGTGTGTGTGTGTGTGTGTGTGTGTGTGTGTGTGTGTGTGTGTGTGTGTGTGTGTGTGTGTGTGTGTGTGTGTGTGTGTGTGTGTGTGTGTGTGTGTGTGTGTGTGTGTCAGTGGCCAAACCGTGTATTTGCAGCTGACAGGTGACCTCTGACCTTGAGGTGTGGAAGAGTGGCGATCAAGTGGAAATCTGCTTTTCGGCTTCACTTGGCTCCCGTAGTGTGTGTGTGTGTGTGTGTGTGTGCTTGTGCTTGATTTTACATCTGGGCATGCTTGTGTCTTTATTTGAGTGTGTGTGTGTGCCCCAGTAAACATTGATGACCTATTAACCCGTAAGTGTCATTTGCTCATCGACTGAACAATTGGCCTCTTCTAGTCTTTTACACACACACAGATTGTTATTGAACTATTGTTTGTTTTTTTACACAGCATGAGACGGTTAAACTTACTTTTTAGACCTTCAGACAAAATTGAACATTTGAAACATCTTCCTGTTTATTGTTTGGAAAGAGCAACTTCACATTAAAAGTCTTTTGAAAGAAAATCATTGGTGAGCTCTACATGTCGAATAAGCCAACATAGTATTGTGTTTATTTGATGCAAATATTCTTGCAGGCCCAGTTCTAATGGGGAACTGTTGTGCAAGCTAAACTGAAACCTGCACTGTTGGAAAAATACCTATAGTTCTGCTTTAATTGCAGCCTCACTTGTCTTGATGTTTGTTGCTTTGTATATTTTTCTTAGTATTCATAAGTCCTCACCTTCTTCACCCTCTTCCGCATGTGTACTGACATACATCCACAATGCGCTGCACACAGCTGGGGCAGAAACTCTAAGCTCGGTGGTATTATTATGCTTTACTGTGGGACCATCAGATCTCTGACCGTCCATGTCAGAGTTAACCCCCTTAAGCCCAGTGGACCACTCGCCGAGACAAAGCGGCTCATCCTGTACAGACTGCGACAGGATTGACCCCGTGACCCGGTGAGGAGGTCAGGAGGTCGGCAACCGCTCCAACCCGTTACTTCTGTTGGTGTTTTCTTCATGCTTTTAGTCTCACACAACAACCGTGTCTCTATCCAAATCCTTGAATTTGAGCTAAACGGTGATTCCTGGTCAACATTTGATCCAGTCACAACTCTCTGAATTCATGCCGAATTAACGCAAAATATTTCTGGAAGTCTATAAGTCTGAAATTGTAGATTTTAGTACGCAGGTTCATTCATGACAATATAAGTTAATTTAACAATAACTTGTGGTAACAATACTTTTGTTTGTCAGATTAGATTCATTTAGTTTTGATTGAGATCAAAGTTAATGTGAGAATGTCTGAGATGATGAATGAGCCTATCAGACGAGAAGAGCTTCAGCAGGTTTGTCTGCCGTCATAATTAATGTATATTATAATTATTATATAATAACTATAGTTATGTATTTCTCATGTTCCTGTGCATGAACGGTACAGTTTCAACTAACAAGGATGTGTCCTGAGGCTTGGACGTGGCCGACCTCGTACCTCACGTCAGGGTTGATGCCACCCAGGAAGTACATTTCAAACCAAGGAAAACATTTTTCTAATGGGACGTTTCATGCTATTTATTTCCTGTTTTTACAGTATGGCGTTTTAGTGCCACAGGTCTATAAAGATGAATCCGAGTCTCCGCCCACCTCCTCTGGTTCCCTGGTGATCTTAAACCGAGGTGGTCTCTCCAAAAACAGCATCGCTGCTCT